>NC_091295.1:16684150-16689150 GCF_038502225.1 Cherax quadricarinatus
AGTTAACAAGGCATGTTTCGGAGATGTGACACAGCAATAAGGGGTCACAACTGGAAGTTGAAGACTCAGATTAGTCACAGGGATGTTAGGAATTATTTCTTTAGCCACAGAATTGTCAGGAGGTGGAACAATCTGGAGAGTGATGTAGTGGAAGCAGGATCAATAAATAGCTTCAGAAGACATACGATAAACCTCGTGCAGCAGGGAGAGAGTAGACGTAAAAGAGGCGAGGGCTGTGAATCGACCCCTTCTATCACAAATAGGTAAGTACAAAAAAAGTAAGTTCAAACACACACACACACACACACACACACACACACACACACACACACACACACACACACACACACACACACACACACACACACACACACACACACACATACACACACACACACACACACACACACACACACACACACACACACACACACACACACGCACGCACATGGATCTAAACTGGCATACAAATTGAAAAATTCCCTCAGTGCTGTTATATAAAAAAGGTGAGAATGAAGAACCTCTGAAGTACAGACTGGTCTCACTAACAAACCTCTGAAGTACAGACTGGTCTCACTAACAAACCTCTGAAGTACAGACTGGTCTCACTAACAAACCTCTGAAGTACAGACTGGCCTCACTAACAAACCTCTGAAGTACAGACTGGTCTCACTAACAAACCTCTGAAGTACAGACTGGTCTCACTAACAAACCTCTGAAGTACAGACTGGTCTCACTAACAAACCTCTGAAGTACAGACTGGTCTCACTAACAAACCTTGTTCTCACACTGCTCAAAAAAAAAAAAAACACACACAAACGTGAATTACAGCAACAAATTTTAACTCAAACAGCAATAAATTGTAACCGTTTGATTTTCGACCAGAAAAGTCCAGTGGCTCCCAGTACTCTACACCAGTAAGTGGAATAGTGGCTCCCAGTACTCTACACCAGTAAGTGGAATAGTGGCTCCCAGTACTCTACACCAGTAAGTGGAAAAGTGGCTCCCAGTACTCTACCCCAGTAAATGGAAACGTGGCTCCCAGTACTCTACACCAGTAAGTGGAATAGTGGCTCCCAGTACTCTACACCAGTAAGTGGAAAAGTGGCTCCCAGTACTCTACCCCAGTAAATGGAAACGTGGCTCCCAGTACTCTACACCAGTAAGTGGAAAAGTGGCTCCCAGTACTCTACCCCAGTAAATGGAAACGTGGCTCCCAGTACTCTACACCAGTAAGTGGAAAAGTGGCTCCCAGTACTCTACACCGGTAAGTGGAAAAGTGGCTTCCAGTACTCTACACCGGTAAGTGGAAAAGTGGCTCCCAGTACTCTACCCCAGTAAATGGAAACGTGGCTCCCAGTACTCTACACCAGTAAGTGGAAAAGTGGCTCCCAGTACTCTACACCGGTAAGTGGAAAAGTGGCTTCCAGTACTCTACACCGGTAAGTGGAAAAGTGGCTCCCAGTACTCTACACCGGTAAGTGGAAAAGTGGTTTCCAGTACTCTACACCGGTAAGTGGAAAAGTGGCTCCCAGTACTCTACCCCAGTAAATGGAAACGTGGCTCCCAGTACTCTACACCAGTAAGTGGAAAAGTTTCTCCCAGTACTCTACACCGGTAAGTGGAAAAGTGGCTCCCAGTACTCTACACCAGTAAGTGGAAAAGTGGCTCCCAGTACTTTACGCCAGTAAATGGAAACGTGACTCCCAGTACTCTACACCAGTAAGTGGAAAAGTGGCTCCCAGTACTCTACACCGGTAAGTGGAAAAGTGGCTTCCAGTACTCTACACCGGTAAGTGGAAAAGTGGCTCCCAGTACTCTACACCAGTAAGTGGAAAAGTGGCTCCCAGTACTCTACACCAGTAAATGGAAAAGTGGCTCCCAGTACTCTACACCGGTAAGTGGAAAAGTGGCTCCCAGTACTCTACACCAGTAAGTGGAAAAGTGGCTCCCAGTACTCTACACCAGTAAGTGGAAAAGTGGCTCCCAGTACTCTACACCGGTAAGTGGAAAAGTGGCTCCCAGTACTCTACACCAGTAAGTAAAAAAGTGGCTCCCAGTACTCTACACCGGTAAGTGGAAAAGTGGCTCCCAGTACTCCACACCAGTAAGTGGAAGTGTGGCTCCCAGTACTCTACACCGGTAAGTGGAAAAGTGGCTCCCAGTACTCTACCCCAGTAAGTGGAAAAGTGACTCCTAGTACTCTACCCCAGTAAGTGGAAAAGTGGCTCTCAGTACTCTACCCCAGTAAGTGGAAAAATGGCTCCCAGTACTCTACCCCAGTAAGTGGAAAAGTGACTCCCAGTACTCTACCCCAGTAAGTGGAAAATTGGCTCCCAGTACTCTACACCGGTAAGAGGAAAAGTGGCTCCCAGTACTCTACCCCAGTAAGTGGAAAAGTGGCTCCCAGTACTCTACCCCAGTAAGTGGAAAAGTGGCTCCCAGTACTCTACACCGGTAAGTGGAAAAGTGGCTCCTAGTACTCTACCCCAGTAAGTGGAAAAGAGGCTCCCAGTACTCTACCCTAGTAAGTGATAAAGTGGCTCCCAGTACTCTACCCCAGTAAGTGGAAAAGTGGCTCCCAGTACTCTACCCCAGTAAGTGGAAAAGTGGCTCCCAGTACTCTACCCCAGTAAGTGGAAAAGTGGCTCTCAGTACTCTATACCAATAAGTGGAAAAGTGGCTCCCAGTACTCTACCCCAGTAAGTGAAAAAGTGGCTCTCAGTACTCTACCCCAGTAAGTGGAAAAGTGGCTCCCAGTACTCTACCCCAGTAAGTGGTAAAGTGGCTCCCAGTACTCTACACCAGTAAGTGGAAAAGTGGCTCCCAGTACTCTACCCCAGTAAGTGAAAAAGTGGCTCCCAGTACTCTACCCCAGTAAGTGAAAAAGTGGCTCCCAGTACTCTACCCCAGTAAGTGGAAAAGTGGCTCCCAGTACTCTACCCAGTAAGTGGAAAAGTGGCTCCCAGTACTCTACCCCAGTAAGTGGAAATGTGGCTCCCAGTACTCTACCCCAGTAAGTGGAAAATTGGCTCCCAGTACTCTACCCCAGTAAGTGAAAAAGTGGCTCCCAGTACTCTACCCCAGTAAGTGGAAAAGTGGCTCCCAGTACTCTACCCCAGTAAGTGGAAAAGTGGCTCCCAGTACTCTACCCCAGTAAGTGGAAAAGTGGCTTCCAGTACTCTACCCCAGTAAGTGGAAAAGTGGCTCCCAGTACTCTACCCCAGTAAGTGGAAAAGTGGCTCCCAGTACTCTACCCCAGTAAGTGGAAAAGTGACTCCCAGTACTCTACACCAGTAAGTGGAAAAGTGGCTCCCAGTACTCTACACCAGTAAGTGGAAAAGTGGCTCCCAGTACTCTACCCCAGTAAGTGGAAAAGTGGCTCCCAGTACTCTACCCCAGTAAGTGAAAAAGTGGCTCCCAGTACTCTACACCAGTAAGTGGAAAAGTGGCTCCCAGTACTCTACCCCAGTAAGTGGAAAAGTGGCTCCCAGTACTATACCCCAGTAAGTGGAAAAATGGTTCCCAGTACTCTACCCCAGTAAGTGGAAAAGTGGCTCCAGCAGAGGCAACATATAAGTAGGCACTTGGGAAATAAGACTGGGAAGTGTGTGTGTGTGTGTGTGTGTGTGTGTGTGTGTGTGTGTGTGTGTGTGTGTGTGTGTGTGTGTGTGTGTGTGTGTGTCTGTGTGTGTCTGTGTTTGTCTGTGTGTGTGTCTGTGTGTGTGTGTCTGTGTGTGTGTGTGTACTTGCTTCTATGGTCACTGGGTTCGATTCGTAGCTCCTGGCCCTAGCTCTCAACTTGAGGCTTACCAGTCTTTGAGGAACCCCGCTTGTTACTCTTCCCCATTAACATCTCTTGTTGGTCAGTTACTCTTTGTTTCCTTTCCCCTGGTCTTAGCAGTCTGTGATCCACTGGGGTGTGTTCTCTGTCGTCCCAGACTGCACCAAGTTTTGGCCTCAGTGTCTTGTGGGGTATTGTATCAAATACCTTCTTGCAGTACAAGAGAGCGCAGTCCACCCATCTCTCTCTCTTTCTCTCTGTCTTGTCTCACTTCTGTTACTTTGTCCTAGAATTTCAACAGGTTGGTAAGACAAGATTTGGCTTCCTGCTGGTTACTGCTTATGAAATCATTTCTCTCCAAGTGTTTTGCCATTCTCATGGTTATTTTTTCCATAAATTTGCAAGCTATACATGCTACTGATCATGGAGTGCAGTTGAACGTTGTCTACCAAATCTCTGGCAACTGTCCCCTGTCCATTGACTCGTAGGTCTTAGCTAGTGGTTTAGACAGTGCTTCTGCTCTCTCTCACACTCCATGGTGACATCAATGACATACTACTATATAGAAATCCGCTTGTTACGCAGAGCATTTCCCGCAGATTAGGTCAGTTTTGTCCCAGGATGTGACCCACACTAGTCGACTAACACTGATGGGGAACATAAACAACCGGCGTAAGGAAACAAGCCCAATGTTTCTACCCTCGCATGGAATCAAACACGAACAGTCGCCATGTGAAGCGAAAGCTTCAGCCACCAGGCCACAGGGCCTGGTAATGTCTCTAGCTTCATAATTTTTTTTTTTTACCTCTTTCCCTGTCGTGTGTAAGTCGTCCAATGACTATCGGTGTTTCATTTCTCGCCGGCCTTCTGGTATTGCTTCTGTTTCCACTGAGACTTGTTTAACGTATTTGTTCATCGCCTCACAGTCTTCCTCATCATCCAGAACTCTCCTTCATCTGTCACTGTTATTTATTTTTTTCTAACGTGGCCGTAAAGAACTTTTGGTTCAGACTTGAACTTAGCATAATAGTCAATGAATAGTTATAACTATAATTTTTAAAGGGGGGGAGGGGTAAGCCAGTGGAAGGTCTCGGTCAGATGACCAAAAGCTCCAGCTGTGGGTCATATGACTAAAACCCACGTCAGGAAACACTTGTACTGTTTCCTGACAAACCTTACCTAACCTAACCTTGGACTTAGCTCCTGTGTCATTCTC
>NC_091295.1:16694150-16719150 GCF_038502225.1 Cherax quadricarinatus
AATGTCACCATACACTAGTAGTGAACGTCACCATACACTAGTAGTGAATGTCACCATACACTAGTAGTGAACGTCACCATACACTAGTGAATGTCACCATACACTAGTAGTGAATGTCACCATACACTAGTGCCTCTGTAACCATATACTAGTAGTGAATGTCACCGTACACTAGTGCCTCTGTCACCATACACTAGTAAATGTCACCATACACTAGTGCCTCTGTAACCATACACTAGTAGTGAATGCCACCATACACTAGCGCCTCTGTCACCATACACTAGTAGTGCCTCTGTCACCATACACTAGTGCATCTGTCACCATACACTAATCTCTCTGTCACCATACACTAGTTTCTCTGTCACCATACACTAGTAGTGCCCCTGTCACCATACACTAATGTCTTTAACCATACACGGGCTTCTCTGTCACCATACACTAGTAGTACCCTTGTCACCATACACTAGTGTCTCTGTCACCATACACTAGTTTCTGTCACCATACACTAGTAGTGCCTCTGTCACCATACACTAGTAGTGATTCTGTCACCATACACTAGTAGTGCCTCTGTCACCGTACACTAGCAGTGCCTCTGTTACCATACACTTGCAGTGCCTCTGTCACCATACACTAGCAGTGCCTCTGTCACCATACACTAGCAGTGCCTCTGTCACCATACACTAGCAGTGCCTCTGTCGCCATACACTAGCAGTGCCTCTGTCACCATACACTAGCAGTGCCTCTGTCACCATACACTAGCACTGCCTCTGTCACCATGCACTAGCAGTGCCTCTGTCACCATACACTAGCAGTGCCTCTGTCACCATACACTAGCAGTGCCTCTGTCACCATACACTAGCAGTGTCTCTGTCACCATACACTTGCAGTGCCTCTGTCACCATACACTTGCAGTGCCTCTGTCACCATACACTAGCAGTGCCTCTGTCACCATACACTAGCAGTACCTCTGTCACCATACACTAGCAGTGCCTCTGTCACCATACACTAGCAGTGCCTCTGTCACCATACACTAGCAGTGCCTCTGTCACCATACATTAGCAGTGCCTCTGTCACCATACACTTGCAGTGCCTCTGTCACCATACACTAGCAGTGCCTCTGTCACCATACACTAGCAGTACCTCTGTCACCATACACTAGCAGTGCCTCTGTCACCATACACTAGCAGTGCCTCTGTCACCATACACTAGCAGTGCCTCTGTCACCATACATTAGCAGTGCCTCTGTCACCATACACTTGCAGTGCCTCTGTCACCATACACTAGCAGTGCCTCTGTCACCATACACTAGCAGTGCCTCTGTCACCATACACTAGCAGTGCCTCTGTCACCAAACACTAGCAGTGCCTCTGTCACCATACACTAGCAGTGCCTCTGTCTCCATACACTAGCAGTGCCTCTCTCACCATACACTTGCAGTGCCTCTGTCACCATACACTAGCAGTGCCTCTGTCTCCATACACTAGCAGTGCCTCTCTCACCATACACTTGCAGTGCCTCTGTCTCCATACACTAGCAGTGCCTCTCTCACCATACACTTGCAGTGCCTCTGTCGCCATACACTAGCAGTGCCTCTGTCTCCATACACTAGCAGTGCCTCTCTCACCATACACTTGCAGTGCCTCTGTCACCATACACTAGCAGTGCCTTTGTCATCATACTATTGAGATAGAAAGTGCACTCTATAGATAATTAGAAAGATCTTTTTCTTAAAGAGGGGTACAACAGAAATTTGAGAGAGACAGAAAGAGAGAGAGAGAGAGAGAGAGAGAGAGAGAGAGAGAGAGAGAGAGAGAGAGAGAGAGAGAGAGAGAGAGAGAGAGAGAGAACAATATATACTGAGTGTGGTTGTGGACGGATACCTGAGAGCAACCAGCAGAAAGCTGGAAGACAGAGTTCATCAAAGAAATATTACTGAAGAGACTTTGATGTCACTGATGACATTTACTGACGCATGAAAGTCACTGATTTTCTCTTGACGTCTCTGAAAGTCATTGACGACTTTCTCTTAATATCTGATGGTCACTGATGACTTTCTTCAGACGTCGACAAGACTCTAATAACTTTCTCATGACGTCTGAACGTCACTGATGACTTCTGACGTCTGGAAGTGAGAGGAGAGCTTGAGAAGCAAGAGTTGCTTCACATCACAGCTTGAGAAGCTTGGTGGCCCAGTACCGGTGTTGACAGTGGTGGTGGCCCAGTACCGGTGTTGACAGTGGTGGTGGCTCAGTACCGGTGTTGACAGTGGTGGTGGCCCAGTACCGGTGTTGACAGTGGTGGTGGCCCAGTACTGGTGTTGACAGTGGTGGTGGCCCAGTACCGGTGTTGACAGTGGTGGTGGCTCAGTACCGGTGTTGACAGTGGTGGTGGCCCAGTACCGGTGTTGACAGTGGTGGTGGCCCAGTACCGGTGTTGACAGTGGTGGTGGCCCAGTACCGGTGTTGACAGTGGTGGTGGCCCAGTACCGGTGTTGACAGTGGTGGTGGTCCAGTACCGGTGTTGACAGTGGTGGTGGCCCAGTACCGGTGTTGACAGTGGTGGTGGCCCAGTACCGGTGTTGACAGTGGTGGTGGCTCAGTACCGGTGTTGACAGTGGTGGTGGCCCAGTACCGGTGTTGACAGTGGTGGTGGCTCAGTACCGGTGTTGACAGTGGTGGTGGCTCAGTACCGGTGTTGACAGTGGTGGTGGTCCAGTACCGGTGTTGACAGTGGTGGTGGCCCAGTACCGGTGTTGACAGTGGTGGTGGCTCAGTACCGGTGTTGACAGTGGTGGTGGCCCAGTACCGGTGTTGACAGTGGTGGTGGCTCAGTACCGGTGTTGACAGTGGTGGTGGCTCAGTACCGGTGTTGACAGTGGTGGTGGTCCAGTACCGGTGTTGACAGTGGTGGTGGCCCAGTACCGGTGTTGACAGTGGTGGTGGCCCAGTACCGGTGTTGACAGTGGTGGTGGCCCAGTACCGGTGTTGACAGTGGTGGTGGCCCAGTACCGGTGTTGACAGTGGTGGTGACCCAGTACTGGTGTTGAAAGTGGTGGTGGCCCAGTACCGGTGTTGACAGTGGTGGTGGCCCAGTACCGGTGTTGACAGTGGTGGTGACCCAGTACTGGTGTTGACAGTGGTGGTGGCCCAGTACCGGTGTTGACAGTGGTGGTGGCTCAGTACTGGTGTTGACAGTGGTGGTGGCCCAGTACCGGTGTTGACAGTGGTGGTGGCTCAGTACTGGTGTTGACAGTGGTGGTGGCCCAGTACCGGTGTTGACAGTGGTGGTGGCCCAGTACCGGTGTTGACAGTGGTGTTGGCCCAGTACTGGTGTTGACAGTGGTGGTTGCTCAGTGGTGGTGTTGAAAGTCGTGGTGGCCCAGTAGTGGTGTTGACAGTGGTGGTTGCCCAGTGATGGTGTTGAGAGTGGTGGCTGCCCAGTAGTGGTGTTGACAGTGGTGGTTGTCCTGTGGTGGTGTTGATAGTGGTGGTTGCCCAGTTGTGGTGTTGAAAGTGGTGCTTGCCTAGTAGTGGTGTTGACAGTGGTGGCTGCCCAGTGGTGGTGTTGATAGTGGTGGTTGCCCAGTTGTGGTGTTGAAAGTGGTGCTTGCCTAGTAGTGGTGTGGACAGTGGTGGCTGCCCAGTGGTGGTGTTGAAAGTGGTGGTGGCCCAGTGGTGGTGTTGACAGTGGTGATTGCCCAGTGGTGGTGTTGAAAGTGGCGGTGGCCCAGTAGTGGTGCTGACAGTGGTGGCTGCCCAGTGGTGGTGTTGACAGTGGTGGCTGCCCAGTGGTGGTGTTGACAGTGGTGGTTGCCCAGTGGTGGTGTTGACAGTGGTGGTGGTGTTACCAAGTCTGGTGTTGACAGAAGTGTTGACAGTGGTGGTGGTGTTATCAAGTCTGGTGTTGACAGAAGTGTTGACAGTGGTGGTGGTGTTACCAAGTCTGGTGTTGACAGAAGTGTTGACAGTGGTGGTGGTGTTAACAAGTCTGGTGTTGACAGAAGTGTTGACAGTGGTGGTGGTGTTAACAAGTCTGGTGTTGACAGAAGTGTTGACAGTGGTGGTGGTGTTAACAAGTCTGGTGTTGACAGAAGTGTTGACAGTGGTGGTAGTGTTAACAAGTCTGGTGTTGACAGAAGTGTAGACAGTGGTGGTAGTGTTAACAAGTCTGGTGTTGACAGAAGTGTAGACAGTGGTGGTAGTGTTAACAAGTCTGGTGTTGACAGAAGTGTAGACAGTGGTGGTGGTGTTAACAAGTCTGGTGTTGACAGAAGTGTAGACAGTGGTGGTAGTGTTAACAAGTCTGGTGTTGACAGAAGTGTAGACAGTGGTGGTAGTGTTATCAAGTCTGGTGTTGACAGAAGTGTAGACAGTGGTGGTAGTGTTAACAAGTCTGGTGTTGACAGAAGTGTAGACAGTGGTGGTGGTGTTAACAAGTCTGGTGTTGACAGAAGTGTAGACAGTGGTGGTAGTGTTAACAAGTCTGGTGTTGACAGAAGTGTAGACAGTGGTGGTGGTGTTAACAAGTCTGGTGTTGACAGAAGTGTAGACAGTGGTGGTAGTGTTAACAAGTCTGGTGTTGACAGAAGTGTAGACAGTGGTGGTAGTGTTAACAAGTCTGGTGTTGACAGAAGTGTAGACAGTGGTGGTAGTAGCTTACACACACCAGTTAAGCTACCACAATAAAAAATCACTGGAAGCAATTTCATCTGCCCATCTGAGGCGCCACTTTTAAGAACACCAACTGAAGAGTGGAGCTCCATATAAAGCTCTAGAGAGAGAGAGAGAGAGAGAGAGAGAGAGAGAGAGACGGAGAGAGAGAGAGACGGAGAGAGAGAGAGAGAGAGAGAGAGAGAGAGAGGTTGAAATAAAGCAGTCTCAGGAACCTCCCTTACTGAAAACTCTTTGACTGTCTCTCACTTGGATCGAAATTGAAAAACTTTTAAAATATTCTTCAGGGTCAATTGTATCCATAATCAAGAGTTTACCTTCATTTATAATGGTGTATGAGGTGTTGCTGCGTGCCGTTGCAGCCTCAGCTGTGCTGGCCACCAGTAAACAGGGAGCCACACTGCATTATACACAGAGATAAACCTCCACACAGTGAACACTACATTACTTACTCACTACAAAGCACATTCATACATTACATTACCCTGCATAACACACAGTTAGGTTTCTCTTTACGTGGTGACTCCACTGCAGGAATAAGTTGAAGTTTATTGAGCGTGTGAAGCTGGGGAGGTAGAGTCTGCATGACGGGGTGTAGGAGAGGTGAGGAGGAGGCAGTGATGCTGGTCTCCTGGTGCCTCACTGGTCGATACTTGTGCGAGGAGCAGTGCTCTTATCTTGTGAAGTGTGGCACTGCTGTCACTGTCTGAGGCTACAGCTGATGACCACAACACTACACCAGCTGCTGCTGCTGGCACTGTCTGGGGCCACAGCTGATGACCACAACACTCCATCAGCTGCTGCTGGCACTTTCTGACACCACAGCTGATGACCATAACACTCCATCAGCTGCTGCTGGCACTTTCTGACACCACAGCTGATCATAACACTCCATCAGGTGCTGCTGGCACTTTCTGACACCACAGCTGATCATAACACTCCATCAGGTGCTGCTGGCATTGTCTGACGCCATACACGATCACAACACTCATCAGCTGACTGACCCACAAAACTTTTCAGCTGACTGACCCACAACACACGTCAGCTGACTGACCCACAACACACGTCAGCTGACTGACCCACAAAACTTTTCAGCTGACTGACCCACAACACACGTCAGCTGACTGACCCACAACACACGTCAGCTGACTGACCCACAACACACGTCAGCTGACTGACCCACAACACACGTCAGCTGACTGACCCAATACACACGTCAGCTGACTGACCCACAACACACGTCAGCTGACTGACCCACAACACACGTCAGCTGACTGACCCACAAAACTTTTCAGCTGACTGACCCACAACACACGTCAGCTGACTGACCCACAACACACGTCAGCTGACTGACCCACAACACACGTCAGCTGACTGACCCACAAAACTTTTCAGCTGACTGACCCACAACACACGTCAGCTGACTGACCCACAACACACGTCAGCTGACTGACCCACAACACACGTCAGCTGACTGACCCACAACACACGTCAGCTGACTGACCCACAAAACTTTTCAGCTGACTGACCCACAACACACGTCAGCTGACTGACCCACAACACACGTCAGCTGACTGACCCACAATACATATCAGCTCACCTACAGTACTCGTCAGCCGATTAGTTCACAAGTCAGCTGGCTGACAACAGCTAACATAGCTGACTGACAAAGTCTGATTAACAACCACAGTATCTGAGAGACACGTTTTATTTACCTTACCTGTAACGTAATAAGATCAGAACGTGTGACCTGACCACCAGTGACCTCAGGCAGGTCACTCAGCAGCAGCAGCAGCAGCAGGCGTGTGACCTGACCCCCAGTGACCTCAAGCAGGTCACTCAGTGCCAGCGGGAAAGTTCTACACCCTTGTATTCACCTCTCACCTGTCAACAGAAAAATATTTCAGACTTCTTTTTACGAGTGAATTATTATTATTATTATCATTATTATTATTATTATTATTATTATTATTATTATTATTATTATTATTATTATTATACAATATATAAAACATACTCAATGGCCACTTTATTAGGTACACCCATACACCTGCTCGTTAACGCAAATATCGAATCAGCCAATCACGTGGGAGCACCTCAATACCTAAACTCATACAGACATGGTCAAGATGTTCAGTATTTGTTCAGTCCAAACATCAGAATGGGGAAGAAATGTGATCCAAGTGACATACCATGGAATGATTGTTGGTGTCAGACAGACGGGAAGGGTTGAGCATCTCAGAAACTGCTGATTTCCTGGGATTTTTACGCGCGTTTCTAGTTTCCATAGAATGGTGTGAAAATCACAAGATATTCAGCGAACGGCAGTTCTGCGGGTGTAAACCCGATTGATAATGAGAGGGGGCAGAGGAGAACTGCCAAACAGGTTCAAGGTGACAGTAACTCAAATAACCATGTATTACAAGAGTGGTATGCAGAAGAGCATCTCTGAACGCACAACACATCAAGCCTTGAAGTGGATGAGCTACAGTATCAGAAGACCACATCGGGTTCCACTCCTGTTGGCTAAGAACATTTAACTGAGGCTTGAGTGGGCACAGTTCCAGCAAAACTAGACAGCTGAAGATTAGAAAAACGTCGCCTTTTCTGACGAATCGCAATTTCTGCTGCGACATGAGGATGGTAATGTCAGAATTTGTCGAAAACTTTTAGGAAGTGGCATAATGCGAGATTTGCAGAATGAATGTGCAGCTGATAACTCTGTAGCAACTGCATGATGCTATCATGTCAACATGAACCAGGATCTCAGAAGAATGTTTCCAGCACCTTGTTGCATCATTGCCACCAAGAATTCAAACTGTTCTAGGGGCAAAATAGGGCCCTACCCAGTACTCACTCACTCCACTGACAGTGAAAAAGTCAGAGTCCAGGTGAGCAAGAAAATTGAAGAGGGCAACACAGTGGGGGCAATCAGAATTATTGCCAGTAAAGATACAGCTGCTCCCAGGGATGCTGACACGGCTGAAGCACTTAGAGGAAAGCATCCTGCCAGGGAAACCAGGGGCACAAACAGTTCCAACACCTCTGTCACCACTGTGGAACCATTGATTGTGGAAGACTCAGACATTTACAAAGCAATAATGTCGTTCCCATCTGGCTCTGCTGGGGGCTACACTGGAATAAGGCCACAGCATTTAAAGGAAATAGTTAACCCAGTTATTGGGAAAATTGCAGAGACACTGCTTTCAGAGATCACAAGGTTCGTCAACAATTCCTTGGCTGGTTTGATTCCTGATGAAATTAGACCTTTCTTTTTTGGTGCAACACTTTGTGCACTTAAAAAGAAGGATGGAGGAATTTGGCCAATTGCAGTAGGCAACACGTTACGCCGCCTCGTATTCAAAGCTGCTGTCCGAAGTATTCGTGCACAGGCAGCCATGATGCTTCAACCAAACCAGCTTGGCTTTGGTTCATGCAACAAGGGCGTATATCAACAACCTGCCTGAGGACAATGCAGTGATAAAATTAGATTTCAAGAATGCATTTAATCTCCTGAAAAGAGACGTGGTAATAGCAACAGTACAAGAACATTTCCCTGGTCTCTTCCCTTTTGTTTCAGCTGGATATAGCAAGGAATCAATGCTTCTCTTAAGGAGAGCATGAAATCACATCCAACAAGGAGATCCTCTTGCACCATTTCTCTTCTGTATAGCAGTTAGGGAAATCACAGTCAGACTGACCAGTGAGCTAAACATCTGGTTCTTAGATGATGGCACACTAGCAGGTACAAAGGAGTCCCTCCTAGATGATCTTACACAGGTAATGACACGGGGACAGGAAATGGGTCTCATCCTGTATCCATCCAAATGTGAAATCATCTCAGTCAACAAGTGATAAATGCAGTGAGATCAAAACTACCAGGAGCAGCAGTCATTGCCCCCACAAACAGTGTCTTGCCAGGAGCACCTCTGGGAAGCAATGCCATTGACACAATTCTCAGGAAGAAATTGGAAGAGTTAAAGAGAATGGAACAACGAATAGGCAATCTGGACACCCACGATGTCTTGTACCTTCTCACAAAGTGCTTGAGTCTGCCCAGGTTGTCATATTTCCTAAGATGTGCACCTTTATATGATAACCCTATACTGCACGAATATGACAGTATCCTGAGGCAGATTTTTACGAAAGTACTTAATCTTACTCTAGAAGACGGGCAGTGGAACCAAGTTACACTTCCAGTCCGACTAGGAGGCATTGGTGTCCGCAAGTCATCACAGATTGCGCTACCTGCCTTTCTGTCCTCATGTATTGCATCCAGAGGGCT
The DNA here is from genome assembly GCF_038502225.1 of Cherax quadricarinatus. Taxonomy (NCBI): domain Eukaryota; kingdom Metazoa; phylum Arthropoda; class Malacostraca; order Decapoda; family Parastacidae; genus Cherax; species Cherax quadricarinatus. The sequence continues at coordinate 16,703,106 of NC_091295.1, forward strand.
TGTAGCAGCGATTCTCCCTGAACATCTTAGGGACAAGATTGGAGTCCACGACCAAAAGTTCATTGACGGAGTCATGATCTGGGATAATCTAACGGGCTCTGAAACCAGACCTGCTCCCCCCAACAACTACAAACAATCGCACTGGGATGGTCCAATAGTGGAAAATATAGCCTCAACAATGCTTCAGAGTGTGTCAGGGAAGGATAGAGCCCGCCTCCTGGCAGTGAGAGCACCTCATGCAGGGGACTTTCTGTTGGCTGTTCCCAACTCCAGCCTTGGCACACGCCTCGACCCACAGACCATCCGCATCGGTGTTGCCCTTCGACTTGCCGCCCCTATTCTCGCCGAACACAGGTGTATTTGTGGCAGTGAAGCAGCAGACCGATTCGGGTACCATGGTCTTGTGTGCCGTAAATCCGAGGGAAAGATTGCAAGACATGAGGAGGTTAATAACGTTGTCAAGAGGAGCCTCACAACAGCCAGATGCCCAGCAGTAAGGGAGCCACCCCAGCTATGCAGATCTGATGGCAGCCAGAAGCGTCAAGCCTGGACAGACGGGAAGCAGGTGGTGTGGGACTATACATATGTATCCACCTTGGCTGATACCTATCTCCAATACACCAGGGAGGAAGGAGGGGCAGCTACCAGCTTCAGGGAGTCCCAAAAGTCTAGAAAATATGGAGAACTTGCCCATCACTATATGTTTGTTCCCATAGGCTCAGAGACCCTTGGCTCATGGGGAAAGAGTGCATCTAAATTCCTGAAGGAGCTGGGAAAAAGACTCATCAGGGTAACTAGGGATCCCAGGGCAGCTAGTTTTCTGTTCCAGCGGCTCAGTGCGGCTGTTCAAAGGGGTAATGCCTGCTGTATTTTGGGCACACGCCCCAGCTCTGAGGAGCTGGATGAGATTTTCGCCTTATAATCGGTGATACACACGTAACAACATGCACCTTATATGCCACCTTTATCAACAATGTATCTCTTAAATCTTCTGTACCATATTATGTAATAAAATATTCCTATTGGTAAAGATATATATATATATATATATATATATATATATATATATATATATATATATATATATATATATATATATATATATATGTCGTGCCGAATAGATAAAACTTGCGATCTGGGCTTAAACAGCAACGCTCTTCTTGCCGAATAAGGCAAGCGAAAATTTGTTTATGCTATAATTTCGCAAAACTCATTCTAAACCTAACGAAAAATATATATATTGTTATTAAATTATTGTAAATTTATCTAAAATATATTTAATTGGATTAGGCTAAATTAAATTGAGCTTGTAATAAGGTTAGGTAAGTTTTCTAAGGTTCTTTTGGTATAAAATTATTAATTTTTCCATTAATATAAATGAAAAAATATATCATTAAACTTATAAGAGAAAGTTTTAGAAAGAAAATAAGTTCTTGCTAATTGACCAGTTTTACATATTCGGCACGATATATATATATATATATATATATATATATATATATATATATATATATATATATATATATATATATATATATATATATTCACAGCAATCACTAGAGGGAGGGAAATGATGTTGATCTAGGCCTTTTGCACTGCAACTGCAAACGCGTTTTTTCAGTAGTACTACAATGAGCAGAATAGAATACAGGAGAGCCCAGGCAGGTGTGTCCAGAGACACAGTCCAGCCAGGGTTTGCAGGAAGTATTTCTTCAGTGTCAGATTGATCAGGAAGTAGAGTCAACTCGATGAAATAAAGGTGAAAGTAGACTCTATACACAGTTGTAAGAGCAGGTACGACAGGTCCCTCGAGGCTAGGTGAGAGTGAATCTAGTAAGCAGTGAGTTGAGAGGCGGGGGGGGAGGGGCAAGAGTTAAGACGCGACCCCTGCAACCACGTTTAGGTGAGTACACACACACACACACACACACACACACACACACACACACACACACACATACTGGGCACATCAACCTAATATCCTCTAGAGCAAATGTTTTGTGTCACAAACAAGGAGTTATTCACTACACTACATACATCACATGCCAGGCCCATCCTCGAGTAGGCAGCACCATCATGGAACACACACCTGAGAGAGCATAACAAGAAATTGGAGACGAGTCTAGTCCCGCAACTAGTTTCAGTGAGGTGTGAGGAGAGATTTGAAGTGAACGTGATGACAGTAGAGGGCAGAAGCTCCAGGGTAGACATGATAACGACGTACAAAATACAAGGAGGATTTGATGAGGTGAAAAGACTTAGAGTGTTCGATAGGCGGGAAGCGTATACAAGTGGGCAGCTAGATAATTAGAGATATAAATGACTCACAGAGATCACAGGGATGTCAAAAAGTATTTCTTCAGCCACAGTGTGGTCAAGAAGTGGAATGACCTGGACAGAAAAGTGGTTGAGGGAAATGTAATACACAGATTTAAAAATAAGTATAACAGGTTTCAGGAAGGTAGAAGTGAACCCGATAATGACCAGTTAAGAGGTGGAGCTAAGAGTGAAGACTCGCCTGTGACCACAAACTGGTGAGTCTAGTCTGGTAACTTGACGGTGGGTGACCATAACCTGGTATTACGAACACAGGTAATAAATGGCCTGTGAGACCTGGTCGTAATGGGAACTGAAGCAAACAAACTCAACAGTGGGTAAAGGCAAAATATACATAATGTATATTTTGCCTTTACCCACTGTATACAGGTAAGTACACTATGTACAATATGTGCAGATAGAATAATAAGTGTACATCATGGTGAGAGACGGTAAGGCAGAAGACAGAGAGAGTGCACCGTACTCAACCAGCAGGTAGGCAAGTCTGCCAGTGCTTACCACAAGTAAACCACGTTGCTTCAGCTTCGGCAGGCTTGCCTGTGATTGGTCAATGATCCAATGTACTGATTCAACGACGGGTACCCTATTGATCGTTAAATCCTTAGCACCTGGTTTGCTGGTTGGGAGGCAGCCTATATGGGAGTGTGACATACGCCGAATAAATTGTAACATACTCTTTGCATGCCATACCTGGTACCTTGTCAACACACGGGCAAGATAATCCATTAAGCTACAGCAACAAGACGAGGAATTAATACCAGCACTCAGGTGAGTACCAGCCAGACCTTGAGTGACACAGTGAGGCTGGTAAACCTGGATTACGAGGGCAATGCTATTTGTCAGGCCAGGTGAAGGCGTCTTGATTACACCCTGCAGGAAAGCACCCAGCAACAGGTGGATAGCAGGCCACGCTCAGTCAGAAATACTGGATAGACAGACTACCATGATAGCCACTTTACCATGATACATGGTGCTCTCATGGCACCATGCTGAACACAAAACTTAACGAAACACTTTAAATACAAGGCTCTCGTGTGTCTTCAAGAAGAAAGTGGATAAGTTCCTTAACACAATCCGTGATCAAGCAGGCTGTGATGCATACATTAACCCAAGGATCTCCAAAACTGCGGCCAGCGGGCCACATGTGGCCCGCCACAAAATTTTATGCTTCCTGCAGCAACTTGAAATATTTATAAATAATAAAACTAATAAACCCAAATCTTGAGTCACTTAACATTAAGGATTTTTTTGCTTGTAACAATTTATATGTCAAAATTTATTAAAATTTTATTTTTAATCTTTTCATTTATCAGATAAACCCTTCAGTTATGGAAAGAAAAATGAAAGGAACAGTGCAGAGTGAGTGTCACCTGTTCATTGAAGAATGTGGCGTAAAGTACTTCTTTGTACCAGCAGGTGATAAAACCTTGTGTGTCGTAAACCACGAAAATGTTGCAGTTTTGCAGGTTTACGTGGGCAGTGTGAGACCAAACATAAACCAAGATATTCCCAGTTCACAGCAACACAGAGTTCGGAAAAATATGAATCAATGTAACGTAGACTGCTTTCCCAACAAAGTTTTTTTTTTTTTTTTTACGAAGAGAGAACTGAAAATGTAGCTTTAACCAGGACCAGTTACAAAGCAGCTTATGTGTCAGCTTAAAGAGGAAAGTCATTCACCGGTGTAGATGTGATCAACGAGTCTATGATGGAAGCTGTGGCACAGTTATGCCCAGAAAGAGCAAATCTGTTCAAATTCCTCAGTGTTGCGCCAAATACTGTTGATCGTAGAATTGAGCATATAAGAAGCAATATATTTCATTAAATTGCAGACAAAGTACGACATTTTCAGTTTTATTCTCTCGTACTTGATGGATGATGTGAAATATCACAACTGGTATTCATCCGTGACGTCGACGATGAATTTAATGTGACACAAGAATTAGCATCAATGCACAGCGTGAGCAGCACAGGAACCGGGGAAGAGATCTTTAAAGAACTGAAAAAAACCGTAACAGAATATAACCTGAAATGGAATAAATTGCAATGCGTGACAATTGATGGAGGAAAAAACATGTATAAGGCGAAGAAAAGTTCGGCTGGACAAACCACGAAAGCTTGTGAGGATGGTGGATTCTCAAAGTCCATGTGTCTGCATGGTGATATCCATCAGTAAGCTTTGTACGGGAAGTATGTACGTTTCTTGCGTTCTGAAACCTGTTGTTTCAATAATGAATTGCATTCGATCTCAAGGGCTTAATCATCGGCAGTTTCATAATTTTCGGAAACTGATTCTGAGTTCGTTCACTTGTCTTATTATACAGCAGTTCGATGGTTTGGTTGTGGAAAGGTTCTATCACGGTTCTTTCAGCTCAGAAAGAAAATTGGTTCATTTCTCACAGAAAAGACTCGACCTGAACCAATTTGATCAAACGCTGCCTGGATTTGGAAATGGACATTATTTGCAGACGTGACAAGCCATATGAATCAATTGAATCTGAAGTTACAAGGTGAAACACATTTGATTTATGATCTATTCAGGCATGTGGAGGCATTCAGGGCAACATTGTTGCTATATGAAGGACAGGTCAAAGTTTTGTATTTGGTTCAGTCATCATGTGAAAAATTTCATGAAGAAAGTGAAGCAGAATTTCCTTCTTCATTTGTAACACAAATCATTATTGACTTGCAAAAATAATTTTAGAAAAGATTTTCTGATCTTGGTGGAAAAACATAAGAAATCAAGTTATTTCAAAATCCACAAGACGATAGTGTTGAAACTTCCTCAAATCAGTTTGAAATGGAAATTATTGATCTCCATTTAGATGACATGATGAAAGAAAAGTATAAAGAAGGAAAACTAATCTAGTTTCATATATCTTTACAATATGAAAAGTTTCCAAATTTGAAGCGATTTGCTTATGGATTCTTATCAGTTTTTGAATAAACATTTTCAGCATGAAGTCTGTCAAGTCCAAATATCGCACAAACTTATTTGTTGGACATTTGAGGCCCAGTCTAGGTTGAAACCTCAGTTCAGTAATATTTTGAAATTAAAAAGCCGGTTCCATCATTCCCATTAATCTTGTGCAAGTTAATCTTGTGTCAACTTTTCTCATTTGTAGTTTAGTAATTGATTATATTGTCAGAACGCTGACTTGCTTGACATTTTTGCTCATATATCATTTTTCAGTGTAAACACGGTATTGTTTCTTCACAATTGTTACGTTTCTCTCTTGTTCTGAATCACATCATGATGATTACAAAAAGGATCCAAATAAAACTTATTAATTCATTTATATTTATTTATAAGACTGATTTTTTCTCTGGCCCTCGATGTATAAAAAGTCTGGAGAACCCTGTATTAAACTAATAAAAGCCAGTGAAAGGTTACTTTATCTCTCTATACCTACCATTGTCTTTCTTGATGTTATTAGTGTGGACTAACTCATTCTCTTTTCAGAGTAAATTTTATTCTCAAACCTTCGGCTTGGGCTCTCCTCTATCCCTTGTTCATACATTAAACTCCTGCAGCCACGCACCACCAGCCTGACTGACATGATCGTTTATCAGGAGACTTGGTCAGAGAGCAGGTGGTAAGTTGAGGACTCCTGGAATCATCAACATGTGCAACAACAACTGCTTATCCTTGTTGTATATGTAATTCTCCACCTCTCACAAAGCTCGAGAATAGTCTCTTAAATGTGTTATGAACCAGCGTCCTCTCTGACAACCTGGGATATCCCAGACATGAAGACATGACTCACCACTGACAACCTGGGATATCCCAGACATGAAGACATGACTCACCACTGACAACCTGGGATATCCCAGACATGAAGACATGACTCACCACTGACAACCTGGGATATCCCAGACATGAACACCTGACTCACCACTGACAACCTGGGATATCCCAGACATGAAGACATGACTCACCACTGACAACCTGGGATATCCCAGACATGAAGACATGACTCACCACTGACAACCTGGGATATCCCAGACATGAACACCTGACTCACCACTGACAACCTGGGATATCCCAGACATGAAGACATGACTCACCACTGACAACCTGGGATATCCCAGACATGAAGACATGACTCACCACTGACAACCTGGGATATCCCAGACATGAACACCTGACTCACCACTGACAACCTGGGATATCCCAGACATGAAGACATGACTCACCACTGACAACCTGGGATACCCCAGACATGAGGACCTGACTCACTACTGACAACCTGGGATATCCCAGACATGAAGACATGACTCACCACTGACAACCTGGGATATCCCAGACATGAAGACATGACTCACCACTGACAACCTGGGATATCCCAGACATGAAGACATGACTCACCACTGACAACCTGGGATATCCCAGACATGAAGACATGACTCACCACTGACAACCTGGGATATCCCAGACATGAACACCTGACTCACCACTGACAACCTGGGATATCCCAGACATGAAGACATGACTCACCACTGACAACCTGGGATACCCCAGACATGAGGACCTGACTCACTACTGACAACCTGGGATATCCCAGACATGAAGACATGACTCACCACTGACAACCTGGGATATCCCAGACATGAAGACATGACTCACCACTGACAACCTGGGATATCCCAGACATGAAGACATGACTCACCACTGACAACCTGGGATATCCCAGACATGAAGACATGACTCACCACTGACAACCTGGGATATCCCAGACATGAAGACATGACTCATCACTGACAACCTGGGATATCCCAGACATGAAGACATGACTCACCACTGACAACCTGGGATATCCCAGACATGAAGACATGACTCATCACTGACAACCTGGGATATCCCAGACATGAAGACATGACTCATCACTGACAACCTGGGATACCCCAGACGTGAGGACCTGACTCACCACTGACAACCTGGGATATCCCAGACATGAAGACATGACTCACCACTGACAACCTGGGATATCCCAGACATGAAGACATGACTCACCACTGACAACCTGGGATATCCTAGACATGAAGACATGACTCGCCACTGACAACCTGGGATATCCCAGACATGAAGAAATGACTCACCACTGACAACCTGGGATATCCCAGACATGAAGACCTGACTCACCACTGACAACTTGGGATACCCCAGACATGAGGACCTGACTCACACTGACAACTTGGGATACCCCAGACATGAGGACCTGACTCAACACTGACAACCTAGAATATCCCAGACATGAGGACTTGACTCACCACTGACAACTTGGGATACCCCAGACATTAGGACTTGACTAGCCACTGACAACTTGGAATACCCCAGACATGAGGACTTGACTCACCACTGACAACCTAGAATACCCCAGTCCTGAGGACTTGACTCTCACTGACAACCTGGGATACTCCAGACATGAAGACCTGACTCACCACTGACAACCTGGGATACCCCAGACATAAGAACTTGACTCACCACTGACAACTTGGGAGACCCCAGACATGAGGACATGACTCACCACTGACAACCTAGAATACCCCAGACATGAGGACTTGACTCACCACTGACAACCTGGGATACCGCAGACATGAGGACCTGACTCACCAATGACAACTTGGGATACCCCAGACATGACGACTTGACTCACCACTGAGAGCTTGGGATACCCCAGACATGAGGACCTGACTCACCAATGACAACTTGGAATACCACAGACATCATTGAGGACTTGACTCACCACTGACAACCCTGAACACTTCTGACCTGAACATTTGATCTTTGTCAGTTACATACCAGATAATATCAGTCACTGTCTGCGCCGACTGAATATCTGTAGCCAAAACATCTTTGCGAGGAAACTTTAGCAGACGTTTCGGTCCTTACTGAATCTGTCTGACCTGTCTTTATGAGTTTCACCTCACCTCTTCTCCCATTATGCACGTGGGTACATCACTAACCTCACGTGCCAGATATCACTGATCAAACTGGACTTTGTATATGCCTTCAACTCGGTCAAAAGAGATGTAATCAGAGTTGTCCATGACCAAGGAGTCTTAAGTTGTTGATCGCACTGATTGCACTCTTCCTGGTGCCCCATTTGGCTTTGATGCCATTGGCGAGATTCTGGAAAAAAATTCTCTGACTTTCAGCGAATGAAAATCAAGATCAATGACGCTGATGCTCATGATTCGTCCATATCCTCACCAGATGCTTATCCATTCCTACACTAACTTGCTGTTTACGATGTTCTTCATCCTTTGTCATCTCCAGACTGGAAGAGTATCAGTCACTCTTGAAGTCCATGCTAGAATTTTTTTTAAATCATTCGCAGGACGAGACAGATTAGGTGGACTGAGACTTATGTACGGACTCTCAGATTGCCCTGCCAGCCTTATCCTCCTCCTACGGATACAACGAGCTGGTGAAGGATAATCTACCAAAACATATACACAACAGTGCAGGAGTGGATGACCTCAGTTACACAGTGGCACCAGCATATGGGATACCCTATCATTGTAGACTACAAGACCAGCCGAAATTTCAGCTCAAAGATAATCCAGCTGGGACAGCCTCATGAAAAAGACTGCTGAAGCTATGCTAGTAGGTGTAAACTCTGCTAGTGAGAGGGCTCACTTTTTTAGCAGAGTGCGCGTCCCACTCTGGTGACTTCTCCTAACACTTCCCATCCTAGCGACTTGCAAACCTCTCAACCTGCAGATCCTTTGTATTGCAGTGGTTCTCCGCCTTGCTGTCCCAGTTCACAGTGAGCACAAATGTATTTACGGCAAAGTAGTAGTCGACCAGCAAGGCCTACATGGTCTGAACTGTTCAAGTTCCAAGTTATCTGACCCATTCTTTACTGTTTTGACTCTTGGGTATCTTTATTGAGGAAACGTTTCGCCACACAGTGGCTTGATCAGTCCATACAAAGGAGAATCTTGAAGAACAGGAGGAGAATGAGGTAATCAGTCCCTCAACCTTGAGTCGATGTGGTCAGTCCATCAATATTGAATAGAATACGGCATATGAGCGGAGAAGCTGCTTATAAACCGTTGGCAGGAGAGGTGCAGCAGTCATAGGTGGTGTCACATTTGTCCAATGTGGAAGTAGGTCGTGCCCAAGGGTTAGGCAAGCGAAGAATTCCCAAGTATTAAGATCCCAAGAAGTTGCAGTGTCTGACAGGATTGTAGATGAATGGTTCAGAGAACCGACACGTTGATAAATTAGACACATGTGCAACTCTTGGGTATCTTTATTGAGGAAACGTTTCGCTACACAGTGGCTTCATCAGTCCATACAAACGAGAATCTTGAAGATTTTTGAATAAGTATTGTGTTGAACTTAATAATTAAGATACTTAGCTAATTTATCTTACTAGCTAATGGATTGTTACACTAGTTTAAAACAAAACTTACAGAATTACAGTTTCCTATTTATAAAATAAAGATTTGATGAATTAACATTGAACTGTTATAATTTTAGGGTTTTGACAAAGGTGTAGATTTTGAACATAAGTTTACTGAACACAGTAAAATGAAATAAGAGAAACAGAAGTGTATAATACAAGATTATGTAAGTATAAAATACAGTGGACCCCCGGTTAACGATATTTTTTCACTCCAGAAGTATGTTCAGGTGCCAATACTGACCGAATTTGTTCCCATAAGAAATATTGTGAAGTAGATTAGTCCATTTCAGACCCCCAAACATACACGTACAAACGCACTTACATAAATACACTTACATAATTGGTCGCATTCGGAGGTGATCGTTATGCGGGGGTCCACTATACAAGGATAATAATTCTTATTATGACACAAGTTTGACAATATAATATTACACTGGTTATCAGGTCTATAATCTTAGTTTACAATAGTAAGCAAGTAATGGTATATTAAAATAAAAGAGAACTAAATGGAGCGAGTATAGAGCATATAATGATCAATGTACAAAATTAAAATGGACTGAAAGTAAATATGTTGTTTAATAAAATTTTAGTAAGTAATAATGATTACAAAAAATATTAATTAAAAAAAGAAAAAGAAAAAGAAAAAAGGAAGGTTTATCTCAAGTATTAAATTTTAAGAACAGTTATTTGGATTCAATATTGGACTGGTAGATATACTAGAGTTTATTTGTCAGTACGAGGTATTTAAGAGTAAGGAACTACATTAAGATAGTAAATGTGGTATTAAAATAGGTTATGGTAATTAACCAAGTAATGGTAATTAACCAAGTAATGGTAATTAACCAAGTAATGGTAATTAACCAAGTAATGGTAATTAACCAAGTAATGGTAATTAACCAAGTAATGGTAATTAAAATGATATGTCAAAAATTTTATGAGTAAATTGTAGTGATAGTAAAAATGGTATTAAATAATGAGTTTAGTAAGTAATAGCAATTAATAGTATTTAAAAAAATATGGGTTTGTAATATGGACAAAGTATTTATTAAGCAAATATTTAAGCAAACAATAGTAATTAAGAAAATTATATAGCATAAGGTGATTTACTCTTAATAGTAAAATCACATTACTGAGGTAGTTGATTTTTTTGATTACTAAGAGATTGTACTGTGAAATTTGTACAATAATGGAGTAAAACACACACTACACTACGTAGGTTTTTACCAACATGTTTCTTAACCTGGACCAGAGCTGCTCAGGCAACTTATGTTCCAAATAGGGACATCAGATCAAACAAAATGATCCTAAATGGATTAACGATAGATTAAATCATCTAACTGGTCAAAAGAGAGGCATATATAGGCAACTCAAAAGAGGAGAGGGGCAATTAAGAAATCAATATATCCAGTTAAAGAGAGAAATAAAAAAGGGAACAAGAAAAGCAAAAAGAGATTATGAGGTTAAAATTGAAAGAGAATCGAAGGTTAACCCAAAAGGATTCTTTCAGGTATACAGAAGTAAGATCAGGGACAAGATAGGCCCACTGAAACGTTACTCGGGTCAACTCACTGACAGTGATAAGGAAATGTGTAGAATTTTTAACACATACTTCCTCTCAGTTTTTACACAGGAGGATACCAGCGATATTCCAGAAATAATAAATTATGTAGAACAGGGCGATAATAAACAGTGCACGATTAGGGTCACAAGTGACATGGTCTTTAGGCAAATAGATAAGTTAAAACCTAACAAATCCCCAGGCCCTGATGAACTGTATACAAGGGTTCTAAAGTAATGTAAAGAGGAGCTTAGCACACCTTTGACTAATCTTTTCAACATATCACTACAGACTGGCATAGTGCCAGATAAGTAGAAAATTGCAAATGAGATACCTATTTTCAAAGCAGGTGACAGGTCCTTAGCTTCGAACTATAGACCAATAAGCTGCCTAACCTCCATAGTTGGAAAATTTATGGAATCAATAATTGCCGAGGCAGTTCGTAGCCACCTTGAAAAGCATAAATTAATCAACGAATCTCAGCATGATTTTACAAAGGGGCGTTCCTGCCTTACGAATTTATTAACTTTTTTCACTAAGGTATTTGAGGAGGTAGATCATGGTAATGAATATGATATTGTGTATATGGACTTCAGTAAGGCTTTTGACAGGGTCCCACATCAGAGACTATTGAGGAAAATTAAGGCACATGGAATAGGAGAAATTTTTTCCTGGATAGAGGCATGGTTGACAAATAGGCAGCAGAGAGTTTGCATAAATGGGGAGAAATCAGAGTGGGGACGCGTCACGAGCGGTGTTCCACAGGGGTCAGTGTTGGGCCCCCTGTTGTTCACAATCTACATAAACGACATAGATGAGGGCATAAAGAGCGACATTAACAAGTTTGCCGATGACACGAAAATAGGCCGTCGAATTCATTCTAACGAGGACATTAGAGCACTCCAGGAAGATTTGAACAAACTGATGCAGTGGTCGGAGAAGTGGGAGATGCAGTTTAATATAGACAAATGCAAAGTTCTAAGTGTTGGACAGGAAAATAACCATGCCACATATAAACTAAATAATATAGATCTTAATATTACGGATTGCGAAAAAGATTTAGGAGTTCTGGTTAGCAGTAATCTGAAGCAAAGACAACAGTGCATAAGTGTTCGCAATGAAGCTAACAGAATCCTTGGCTTCATATCAAGAAGCGTAAATAATAGGAGTCCTCAGGTTGTTCTTCAACTCTATATATCCTTGGTTAGGCCTCATTTAGATTATGCTGCGCAGTTTTGATCACCGTATTACAGAATTGATATAAATGCACTGGAAAACATACAAAGGAGGATGACAAAATTGATCCCATGTATCAGAAATCTTCCATATGATGACAGACTGAGGACCCTGAATCTGCACTCTTTAGAGAGGCGTAGAATTAGGGGGGATATGATTGAGGTGTATAAATGGAAGACAGGAATAAATAAAGGGGATGTAAATAGCGTGCTAAAAATATCTAGCCTAGACATGACTCGCAGCAGTGGCTTTAAGTTGGAAAAATTCAGATTCAGAAAGGACATAAGAAAGCACTGGTTTGGTAATAGAGTTCTGGATGAGCGGAACAAACTCCGAAGTACAGTTATAGAGGACAAAACGTTGTGTAGTTTTAAAAATAGGTTAGATAAATACATGAATGGGTGTGGGTGGGTGTGAGTTTGACCTGATTAGCTTGTGCTACAAGGTCAGTTGCCATGTTCCTTCCTTAAGTGAATGTGACCTGACCTGACTTGGACTTGGACTTGAACCTGCCTCGCATGGGCCAGTAGGCCGGCTGCAGTGTTCCTTCTTTCTTATGTTCTTATGTACACACACACATACACATACACACTGTTAGGGCAAAATTCGACTGAGTCACACAATGGTACTTGGCAGCACTGCCAGACATCATCAGTACACCACTACACCACAAACACACGAATTAAAATCCGTCGATAGAATTGTTGCAAGCTCTGCAATACCTGAATGTCTCCGTGAGGGGAGTGGGAGTTGTTGCAAGCACTGCAATGTCTGCCTGTCTACGGGGGGGGGGGGGGGTGGACTGGTGGTTGTTGCAAGCACTGCAACACCTGACTGTCTCAGAGGGGAGTGAGTTGGGATTGTTGCATGCAAGGTCAGTGCCCGGGATGTACCTGATAGCTTATAGATTTTTGGCTTCGTGTTATATATATAAAAGAACACATCCTGGTGGGTGTCCTGGAAGGCAGCCGCTGATTGGACGACAAATCCGTAGAAGACGCAGTCCCGGGCGGGGGTGGGTATTGGACACCATCGAGAAAGGATCGTTTCATTGTGAGACCCAGTAAAAAAATCGATAAGCTTTGACACATTTCGCTCAAAAGATATAAAATTGGCGACGAACAGAATAGCCAAAATCAGCAACGCCTGGCTCCCCATGATGCCTTCACTGGCTCCCCATGATACCTTCACTGGCTCCCCATGATACCTTCACTGTCTCCCCATGATACCTTCACTGTCTCCCCATGATACCTTCACTGCTCCCCATGATACCTTCACTGTCTCCCCATGATACCTTCACTGTCTCCCCATGATACCTTCACTGTCTCCCCATGATACCTTCACTGTCTCCCCATGATACCTTCACTGCTCCCCATGATACCTTCACTGGCTCCCCATGATACCTTCACTGTCTCCCCATGATACCTTCACTGCTCCCCATGATACCTTCACTGGCTCCCCATGATACCTTCACTGGCTCCCCATGATACCTTCACTGTCTCCCCATGATACCTTCACTGCTCCCCATGATACCTTCACTGGCTCCCCATGATACCTTCACTGGCTCCCCATGATACCTTCACTGGCTCCCCATGATACCTTCACTGGCTCCCCATGATACCTTCACTGGCTCCCCATGATACCTTCACTGACTCCCCATGATACCTTCACTGACTCCCCATGATACCTCCACTGGCTCCCCATGATACCTTCACTGGCTCCCCATGATACCTTCACTGACTCCCCATGATACCTCCACTGGCTCCCCATGATACCTTCACTGGCTCCCCATGATACCTTCACTGACTCCCCATGATACCTCCACTGGCTCCCCATGATACCTTCACTGGCTCCCCATGATACCTTCACTGGCTCCCCATGATACCTTCACTGGCTCCCCATGATACCTTCACTGGCTCCCCATGATACCTTTACTGGCTCCCTCATGATACCTCCACTGGCTCCCCATGATACCTTCACTGGCTCCCCATGATACCTTCACTGGCTCCTCATGATACCTTCACTGCTCCCCATGATACCTTCACTGGCTCCCCATGATACCTTCACTGGCTCCCCATGATACCTTCACTGGCTCCCCATGATACCTTCACTGGCTCCCCATGATACCTTCACTGGCTCCCCATGATACCTTCACTGACTCCCCATGATACCTCCACTGGCTCCCCATGATACCTTCACTGGCTCCCCATGATACCTTCACTGACTCCCCATGATACCTCCACTGGCTCCCCATGATACCTTCACTGGCTCCCCATGATACCTTCACTGACTCCCCATGATACCTCCACTGGCTCCCCATGATACCTTCACTGGCTCCCCATGATACCTTCACTGGCTCCCCATGATACCTTCACTGGCTCCCCATGATACCTTCACTGGCTCCCCATGATACCTTTACTGGATCCCTCATGATACCTCCACTGGCTCCCCATGATACCTTCACTGGCTCCCCATGATACCTTCACTGGCTCCTCATGATACCTTCACTGGCTCCCCATGATACCTTCACTGCTCCCCATGATACCTTCACTGGCTCCCCATGATACCTTCACTGCTCCCCATGATACCTTCACTGGCTCCCCATGATACCTTCACTGGCTCCCCATGATACCTTCACTGGCTCCTCATGATACCTTCACTGCTCCCCATGATACCTTCACTGGCTCCCCATGATACCTTCACTGGCTCCCAATGATACCTTCACTGGCTCCCCATGATACCTTCACTGGCTCCCCATGATACCTTCACTGGCTCCTCATGATACCTTCACTGCTCCCCATGATACCTTCACTGGCTCCCCATGATACCTTCACTGGCTCCCCATGATACCTTCAATGGCTCCCCATGATACCTTCACTGGCTGCCCATGATACCTTTACTGGCTCCCTCATGATACCTCCACTGGCTCCCCATGATACCTTCACTGGCTCCCAATGATACCTTTACTGGCTCCCCATGATACCTTTACTGGCTCCCCATGACACCTTCACTAGCTCCCCCATGATACCTTTACTAGCTCCCCCATGATACCTTCACTGGCTCCCCATGATACCTTCACTGGCTCCACCATGATACCTTTACTGGCTCCCCATGATACCTTCACTGGCTCCCCATGATACCTTCACTGGCTCCCCATGATACCTTTACTGGCTCCCCCATGATACCTTCACTGGCTCCCCATGATACCTTCACTGGCTCCCCCATGATACCTTTACTGGATCCCCCATAATACCTTCACTGGTTCCCAATGATACCTTTACTGGCTCCCCATGATACCTTCACTGGCTCCCCATGATACCTTCACTAGCTCCCCCATGATATCTTTACTGGCTCCCCCATGATACCTCCACTGGCTCTCCATGATACCTTCACTGGCTCCCCCATAATACCTTTACTGGCTCCCCATGATACCTTCACTGGCTCCCCATGATACCTTCACTGGCTCCCCCATGATACCTTTACTGGCTCCCCATGA
>NC_091295.1:16724150-16739150 GCF_038502225.1 Cherax quadricarinatus
TGCATGACCTGGTCATCATGGTTCTTCACTCTGCCTCCATGCATGACCTGGTCATCATGGTTCTTCACTCTGCCTCCATGCATGACCTGGTCTTCATGGTTCTTCACTCTTAAATCTGCCTCCATGCATGACCTGGTCATCATGGTTCTTCACTCTGCCTCCATGCATGACCTGGTTTTCATGGTTCTTCACTCTTAAATCTGCCTCCATGCATGACCTGGTCATCATGGTTCTTCACTCTGCCTTCATGCATGACGTGGTCTTCATTGTTCTTCACTCTTAACTCTGCCTCCGTGCATGACCTGGTCATCATGGTTCTTCACTCTGCCTCCATGCATGACGTGGTCATCATGGTTCTTCACTCTTCACTCTGCCTCCATGCATGACCTGGTCATCATGGTTCTTCACTCTGCCTCCATGCATGACCTGGTCATCATGGTTCTTCACTCTTCACTCTGCCTCCGTGCATGACCTGGTCATCATGGTTCTTCACTCAGCCTCCATGCATGACCTGGTCTTCATGGTTCTTCACTCTTCACTCTGCCTCCGTGCATGACCTGGTCATCATGGTTCTTCACTCTGCCTCCATGCATGACCTGGTCTTCATGGTTCTTCACTCTGCCTCCATGCATGACCTGGTCTTCAGGGTTCTTCACTCTGCCTCCATGCATGACCTGGTCTTCATGGTTCTTCACTCTGCCTCCATGCATGACCTGGTCTTCATGGTTCTTCACTCTGCCTCCATGCATGACCTGGTCTTCATGGTTCTTCACTCTGCCTCCATGCATGACCTGGTCTTCATGGTTTTTCACTCTGCCTCCATGCATGACCTGGTCTTCAGGGTTTTTCACTCTGCCTCCATGCATGACCTGGTCTTCAGGGTTCTTCACTCTGCCTCCATGCATGACCTGGTCTTCAGGGTTCTTCACTCTGCCTCCATGCATGACCTGGTCTTCAGGGTTCTTCACTCTGCCTCCATGCATGACCTGGTCTTCGTGGTTCTTCACTCTTAAATCTGCCTCCATGCATGATCTGGTCTTCATGGTTCTTCACTCTTAAATCTGCCTCCATGCATGACCTGGTCTTCATGGTTCTTCACTCTTAAATCTGCCCCCATGCATGACCTGGTCTTCATGGTTCTTCACTCTTCACTCTGCCTCCATGCATGACCTGGTCTTCATGGTTCTTCACTCTTAAATCTGCCCCCATGCATGACCTGGTCTTCATGGTTCTTCACTCTTCACTCTGCCTCCATGCATGACCTGGTCTTCAGGGTTCTTCACTCTGCCTCCATGCATGACCTGGTCTTCAGGGTTCTTCACTCTGCCCCCATGCATGACCTGGTCTTCATGGTTCTTCACTCTTCACTCTGCCTCCATGCATGACCTGGTCTTCAGGGTTCTTCACTCTGCCTCCATGCATGACGTGGTCTTCATGGTTCTTCACTCTTCACTCTGCCTCCATGCATGACCTGATCTTCATGGTTCTTCACTCTTCACTCTGCCTCCATGCATGACCTGGTCATCATGGTTCTTCACTCTGCCTCCATGCATGACGTGGTCTTCATGGTTCTTCACTCTTCACTCTGCCTCCATGCATGACGTGGTCTTCATCGTTCTTCACTCTTCACTCTGCCTCCATGCATGACCTTGTCATCATGGTTCTTCACTCTTCACTCTGCCTCCATGCATGACCTGGTCTTCAGGGTTCTTCACTCTGCCTCCATGCATGACCTGGTCTTCATGGTTCTTCACTCTTAAATCTGCCTCCATGCATGACGTGGTCTTCATCGTTCTTCACTCTTCTCTCTGCCTCCATGCATGACCTGGTCTTCAGGGTTCTTCACTCTTAAATCTGCCTCCATGCATGACCTGGTCATCATGGTTCTTCACTCTTAAATCTGCCTCCATGCATGACCTGGTCTTCATGGTTCTTCACTCTTAAATCTGCCTCCATGCATGACCTGGTCTTCATGGTTCTTCACTCTTAAATCTGCCTCCATGCATGACCTGGTCTTCATGGTTCTTCACTCTTAAATCTGCCTCCATGCATGACCTGGTCTTCATGGTTCTTCACTCTTCACTCTGCCTCCATGCATGACCTGGTCTTCATGGTTCTTCACTCTTAAATCTGCCTCCATGCATGACGTGGTCTTCATAGTTCTTCACTCTTAAATCTGCCTCCATGCATGACCTGGTCTTCATGGTTCTTCACTCTTAAATCTGCCTCCATGCATGACGTGGTCTTCATGGTTCTTCACTCTTAAATCTGCCTCCATGCATGACCTGGTCTTCATGGTTCTTCACTCTATCTCCATGCATGACCTGGTCTTCATGGTTCTTCACTCTTAAATCTGCCTCCATGCATGACCTGGTCTGCATGGTTCTTCACTCTTAAATCTGCCTCCATGCATGACCTGGTCTTCATGGTTCTTCACTCTTAAATCTGCCTCCATGCATGACGTGGTCTTCATGGTTCTTCACTCTTAAATCTGCCTCCATGCATGACCTGGTCTTCATGGTTCTTCACTCTGCCTCCATGCATGACGTGGTCTTCATGGTTCTTCACTCTTAAATCTGCCTCCATGCATGACCTGGTCTTCATGGTTCTTCACTCTGCCTCCATGCATGACGTGGTCTTCATGGTTCTTCACTCTTAAATCTGCCTCCATGCATGACCTGGTCTTCATGGTTCTTCACTCTGCCTCCATGCATGACCTGGTCTTCAGGGTTCTTCACTCTTCCTCCATGCATGACCTGGTCTTCATGGTTCTTCACTCTACCTTCTTTCCACTGGACTAAAGAAGTCACTGGCTGGCCAGACGTATCTAGGATAAAGATCCCCAAATTTGGGCGAGTGTCTCATTTATCATTGTTTTTTTATATTGGTAAAAAAAATAAATGCTATCGTGTCGTCTTACCACCATTATTATTAATATTATTATTATTATTATTATTATTATTATTATTATTATTATTATTATTATTATTATTATTATTATTATTATTATTATTATTATTATTGTTATTAAGAGAAGAGCTAAACTCCTGTAGGCTATTTAGGTCCAGAAATGGTGGAGAGTCGATCCTCCGTCGGTGTGTTACATGACATACCAGGTACCAATGTATATTTATTCAGAGTATACTCATGTATCCCCCCACACTGTTGCTTACATAGCCACCCCAACACACCCCTCCAACAGCCACCTCCCAATACTCCTCCAACAGCCACCTTCCCGTACGTCTCCCACAGCATCCTCCCCCACACCCCTCCCACAGCCATGACCCCACACCCCTTTCACAGCAACATCTCTACATCCCTCCCACAGCTACATCACCCACACCGCTCCCACAACCACCTCCCACACACCCCTCCCACAGCCACGTCCCCACACCCCTCCCAAAGCAACATCCCTACATCCCTCCCACAGCTACATCATCCACACCGCTCCCACAGCCACCCCGCCCACACCCCTCCCACAACCATCTCCCCAACGCCCCTCCCACAGCCACATCCCCCACCTCTCTCACAGCCGAAACCCCCCACCCCTCCCACAGGCACAACCCCTACACCCCTCCAACACCCACCTCCCAACACCCCTCCCACAGCCAACTCTCCCACCCCACCTACGTTGAAAGACGTAAATATTAGTAACAAAGGTAGAACTAACTACTGTATTAAGACAACACGTGTGCAACTGTGAAGTGTGACATTCTATTGTTGCAACGTTTCGCTTTCCAGGAGCTTTCTCAGGCTGTTATGATTCACAAGTTTCAAGTTTCGTGTCATTCTCAATAACATCATAAAACCTCCCCATCCTGTTTCGCCCAGTACATGACTCACCTCTCTGTCCTCTGTACGGCTTGACAGAACTCCTGGAGGGCGAAACGTTGCAACAATAAAATGTCACATTAGTTACACTTGTATCCTTTTACCCAACAGAGGTGAAGATGTTGTCTGAGGTGATCACTGTCTCAGACTTCACAGGTGTACGTTACTCTCAGTGCTGTTTCTGTCTGTGTACGTTACTCTCAGTGCTGTTGCTGTCTGTGTACGTTACTCCAAGTGCTGTTGCAGTCTGTGTACGTTACTTTCAGTGCTGTTGCTGTCTGTGTACGTTACTCCAAGTGCTGTTGCTGTCTGTGTACGTTAGTCTCATTGCTGTTGCCGTCTGTGTACGTTACTCTCATTGCTGTTGCTGTCTGTGTACGTTACTCTCATTGCTGTTGCAGTCTGTGTACGTTACTCTCATTGCTGTTGCTGTCTGTGTACGTTACTCTCAGTGCTGTTGCTGTCTGTGTACGTTACTCTCAGTGCTGTTGCTGTCTGTGTACGTTACTTTCAGTGCTGTTGCTGTCTGTGTACGTTACTTTCAGTGCTGTTGCTGTCTGTGTACGTTACTCCAAGTGCTGTTGCAGTCTGTGTATGTTACTCTCAGTGCTGTTGCTGTCCGTGTACGTTACTCTCAGTGTTGTTTCTGTCTGTGTACGTTACTCTCAGTGCTGTTGCTGTCTGTGTACGTTACTCCAAGTGCTGTTGCAGTCTGTGTACGTTGTTGTTTCTGTCTGTGTACGTTACTCTCAGTGCTGTTGCTGTCTGTGTACGTTACTCTCAGTGCTGTTGCTGTCCGTGTACGTTACTCTCAATGTTGTTTCTGTCTGTGTACGTTACTCTCAGTGCTGTTGCTGTCTGTGTACGTTACTCTCAGTGCTGTTGCTGTCTGTATACGTTACTCTCAGTGCTGTTGCTGTCTGTGTACGTTACTCTCAGTGCTGTTGCTGTCTGTGTACGTTACTGTCAGCATTGTTGCTGTCTGCGTACATTACTCTCAGTGCTGTTGCTGTCTGTGTACGTTACCCCAAGTGCTGTTGCTGTCTGTGTACGTTACTCTCAGTGCTGTTGCTGTCTGTATACGTTACTCTCATTGCTGTTGCTGTCTGTGTACGTTACTCTCAGTGCTGTTGCTCTCTAACTGGCTGAGGTCAAGGATCTTTTATCTCTGCACCAACGTAACTCTCCACTTAACTACAGACACCCGTGCTCAAGTGTATGTCTGGAATATTACAAGTGTGTGTCAGGTATAATAGAAGTGTGTGTCATGTATACTACAAGTGTGTCTGGTACATTACAAGTGTGTGTATGGTGGATTACAAGTGTGTGTCAGGTATAATAGAAGTGTGTGCCTGGTGGATTACAAGTGTGTGTCAGGTATATTACAAGTGTGTGTCTGGTGGATTACAAGTGTGTGTCAGGTATATTACAAGTGTGTGTCTGGTGGATTACAAGTGTGTGTCAGGTATATTACAAGTGTGTGCCTGGTGGATTACAAGTGTGTGTCAGGTATATTACAAGTGTGTGTCTGGTGGATTACAAGTGTGTGTCAGGTATATTAAAATGTGTGTCAGGTATATTACAAGTGTGTGTCAGGTATATTACAAGTGTGTGTCTGGTGGATTACAAGTGTGTGTCAGGTATATTACAAGTGTATGTCAGGTATATTACAAGTGTGTCAGGTATATTACAAGTGTATGTCAGGTATATTACAAGTGTGTGTCAGGTATATTACAAGTGTATGTCAGGTATATTACAAGTGTGTTTCAGGTATATTACAAGTGTATGTCAGGTATATTACAAGTGTGTCAGGTATATTACAAGTGTATGTCAGGTATATTACAAGTGTGTGTCAGGTATATTACAAGTGTGTTTCAGGTATATTACAAGTGTGTTTCAGGTATATTACAAGTGTATGTCAGGTATATTACAAGTGTGTTTCAGGTATATTACAAGTGTGTGTCAGGTATATTACAAGTGTGTGTCAGGTATATTACAAGTGTGTTTCAGGTATATTACAAGTGTGTTTCAGGTATATTACAAGTGTGTGTCTGGTATATTACGAGTGTGTGTCAGGTATATTACAAGTGTGTGTCAGGTATATTACAAGTGTGTGTCAGGTATATTACAAGTGTATGTCAGGTATATTACAAGTGTGTGTCAGGTATATTACAAGTGTATGTCAGGTATATTACAAGTGTGTGTCAGGTATATTACAAGTGTATGTCTGGTATATTACAAGTGTGTGTCAGGTATATTACAAGTGTATGTCAGGTATATTACAAGTGTATGTCAGGTATATTACAAGTGTGTGTCAGGTATATTACAAGTGTGTGTCTGGTATATTACAAGTGTGTGTCAGGTATATTACAAGTGTGTGTCAGGTATATTACAAGTGTATGTCAGGTATATTACAAGTGTATGTCAGGTATATTACAAGTGTGTGTCAGGTATATTACAAGTGTGTGTCTGGTATATTACAAGTGTTTCAGGTATATTACAAGTGTATGTCAGGTATATTACAAGTGTATGTCAGGTATATTACAAGTGTGTGTCAGGTATATTACAAGTGTGTGTCAGGTATATTACAAGTGTATGTCAGGTATATTACAAGTGTATGTCAGGTATATTACAAGTGTATGTCTGGTATATTACAAGTGTGTGTCAGGTATATTACAAGTGTATGTCAGGTATATTACAAGTGTATGTCAGGTATATTACAAGTGTGTGTCAGGTATATTACAAGTGTGTGTCTGGTATATTACAAGTGTGTCAGGTATATTACAAGTGTATGTCAGGTATATTACAAGTGTATGTCAGGTATATTACAAGTGTGTGTCAGGTATATTACAAGTGTGTGTCAGGTATATTACAAGTGTATGTCAGGTATATTACAAGTGTATGTCAGGTATATTACAAGTGTGTGTCAGGTATATTACAAGTGTGTGTCTGGTATATTACAAGTGTGTGTCAGGTATATTACAAGTGTGTTTCAGGTATATTACAAGTGTGTGTCAGGTATATTACAAGTGTATGTCAGGTATATTATAAGTGTGTGTCTGGTATATTACAAGTGTGTCTCTGGTATATTACAAGTGTATGTCAGGTATATTACAAGTGTGTGTCAGGTATATTACAAGTGTATGTCAGGTGTATTACAAGTGTGTGTCAGGTATATTACAAGTGTGTGTCAGGTATATTACAAGTGTGTGTCAGGTATATTACAAGTGTGTGTCAGGTATATTACAAGTGTGTGTCAGGTATATTACAAGTGTATGTCTGGTATATTACAAGTGTGTGTCAGGTATATTACAAGTGTGTGTCTGGTATATTACAAGTGTGTGTCTGGTATATTACAAGTGTATGTCAGGTATATTACAAGTGTGTGTCAGGTATATTACAAGTGTATGTCTGGTATATTACAAGTGTGTGTCAGGTATATTACAAGTGTGTGTCAGGTATATTACAAGTGTGTGTCTGGTATATTACAAGTGTGTCAGGTATATTACAAGTGTATGTCTGGTATATTACAAGTGTGTGTCTGGTATATTACAAGTGTATGTCAGGTATATTACAAGTGTGTGTCAGATATATTACAAGTGTATGTCAGGTATATTACAAGTGTGTGTCAGGTATATTACAAGTGTATGTCAGGTATATTACAAGTGTGTGTCAGGTATATTACAAGTGTATGTCTGGTATATTACAAGTGTGTGTCAGGTATATTACAAGTGTGTGTCAGGTATATTACAAGTGTGTGTCAGGTATATTACAAGTGTGTGTCAGGTATATTACAAGTGTGTGTCAGGTATATTACAAGTGTATGTCAGGTATATTACAAGTGTGTGTCAGGTATATTACAAGTGTATGTCAGGTATATTACAAGTGTGTGTCAGGTATATTACAAGTGTATGTCAGGTATATTACAAGTGTGTGTCAGGTATATTACAAGTGTATGTCTGGTATATTACAAGTGTGTGTCAGGTATATTACAAGTGTGTGTCAGGTATATTACAAGTGTGTGTCAGGTATATTACAAGTGTGTGTCAGGTATATTACAAGTGTGTCAGGTATATTACAAGTGTATGTCAGGTATATTACAAGTGTATGTCAGGTATATTACAAGTGTATGTCTGGTATATTACAAGTGTGTGTCAGGTATATTACAAGTGTATGTCAGGTATATTACAAGTGTATATCAGGTATATTACAAGTGTGTGTCAGGTATATTACAAGTGTGTGTCTGGTATATTACAAGTGTGTGTCAGGTATATTACAAGTGTGTGTCAGGTATATTACAAGTGTATGTCAGGTATATTACAAGTGTATGTCAGGTATATTACAAGTGTGTGTCAGGTATATTACAAGTGTGTGTCTGGTATATTACAAGTGTGTCAGGTATATTACAAGTGTATGTCAGGTATATTACAAGTGTATGTCAGGTATATTACAAGTGTGTGTCAGGTATATTACAAGTGTGTGTCAGGTATATTACAAGTGTATGTCAGGTATATTACAAGTGTATGTCAGGTATATTACAAGTGTGTGTCAGGTATATTACAAGTGTGTGTCTGGTATATTACAAGTGTGTGTCAGGTATATTACAAGTGTGTTTCAGGTATATTACAAGTGTGTGTCAGGTATATTACAAGTGTATGTCAGGTATATTATAAGTGCGTGTCTGGTATATTACAAGTGTGTCTCTGGTATATTACAAGTGTATGTCAGGATTATTACAAGTGTGTGTCAGGTATATTACAAGTGTATGTCAGGTATATTACAAGTGTGTGTCAGGTATATTACAAGTGTGTGTCAGGTATATTACAAGTGTGTGTCAGGTATATTACAAGTGTGTGTCAGGTATATTACAAATGTGTGTCAGGTATATTACAAGTGTATGTCTGGTATATTACAAGTGTGTGTCAGGTATATTACAAGTGTGTGTCTGGTATATTACAAGTGTGTGTCTGGTATATTACAAGTGTATGTCAGGTATATTACAAGTGTGTGTCTGGTATATTACAAGTGTGTGTCAGGTATATTACAAGTGTACGTCTGGTATATTACAAGTGTGTGTCAGGTATATTACAAGTGTGTGTCAGGTATATTACAAGTGTGTGTCAGGTATATTACAAGTGTGTGTCTGGTATATTACAAGTGTGTGTCAGGTATATTACAAGTGTATGTCTGGTATATTACAAGTGTGTGTCAGGTATATTGCAAGTGTGTGTCAGGTATATTACAAGTGTGTGTCAGGTATATTACAAGTGTGTGTCTGGTATATTACAAGTGTGTGTCAGGTATATTACAAGTGTGTGTCAGGTATATTACAAGTGTGTGTCAGGTATATTACAAGTGTGTGTCAGGTATATTACAAGTGTATGTCAGGTATATTACAAGTGTGTGTCTGGTATATTACAAGTGTGTGTCAGGTATATTACAAGTGTGTGTCAGGTATATTACAAGTGTGTCAGGTATATTACAAGTGTATGTCTGGTATATTACAAGTGTGTGTCAGGTATATTACAAGTGTGTGTCAGGTATATTACAAGTGTGTGTCTGGTATATTACAAGTGTGTGTCTGGTATATTACAAGTGTATGTCAGGTATATTACAAGTGTGTGTCAGGTATATTACAAGTGTGTGTCAGGTATATTACAAGTGTGTGTCTGGTATATTACAAGTGTGTGTCAGGTATATTACAAGTGTGTGTCTGGTATATTACAAGTGTATGTCAGGTATATTACAAGTGTGTGTCAGGTATATTACAAGTGTGTGTCAGGTATATTACAAGTGTATGTCAGGTATATTACAAGTGTGTGTCTGGTATATTACAAGTGTGTGTCTGGTATATTACAAGTGTGTGTCAGGTATATTACAAGTGTGTGTCAGGTATATTACAAGTGTATGTCAGGTATATTACAAGTGTGTGTCTGGTATATTACAAGTGTGTGTCAGGTATATTACAAGTGTGTGTCAGGTATATTACAAGTGTGTGTCTGGTATATTACAAGTGTGTGTCAGGTATATTACAAGTGTGTGTCAGGTATATTACAAGTGTGTGTCTGGTATATTACAAGTGTATGTCAGGTATATTACAAGTGTGTGTCTGGTATATTACAAGTGTATGTCAGGTATATTACAAGTGTGTGTCAGGTATATTACAAGTGTGTTTCTGGTATATTACAACAAGTGTGTGCCTGGTTGTGCAGGTGGGGAGCACTCTGATGTACACTTACAGCTCTACACTTCATGCAGAGCTCTAAACGTCATCCCTTAAGCTCTCTTTTCATCACCTGGGTTTAAATAAGACGGTTGTTCAAGCACCTCACCTCATACTAGTATGTTTTAACATTTCTTTATAATCCTTCTCAAGACGTGTGTATAACACACCTTATCTCTCATACTTTCACAGCGTTCTCATACATATTTGTCATATATATATATATATATATATATATATATATATATATATATATATATATATATATATATATATATATATATATATATATGGAGACAGAGAGAGAGATAAAGCAGCTAAAATACAGGAGTGAACTTACGCTACACTAACACAGGTCATAACAACGGACAACAAAACTGCTGAGCGCTTCCTTGTGTTGACACTTACCATCAAAGTCACAAACAACAAAGAAACAGGTGCGTCAGAAGTGAGGTGCTTCACTCATCCTTGTAAGGACTAGATAAGATGACCCACCTCACTAACAATAACACCTGAGCAGTGGTCTCAACTAACCTCGTAATTACAATGAATATTTTACGGGATCGATAACCATTCAGGTAGGCTGAATCTTTACTGTAGGTTTTTCCGTGGAATGATGTAGTGGTAAGGTTGGTCAATAAGGGTGCAAGTTGGTGGTAGCCAGAGTTGATAGGTACGATGGGTCATGCTAGGTCAGGTGGCCAGTGTTGGTAGGTGTGATGGGTCATGCTAGGTCAGGTAGCCAGTGTTGGTAGTTGTGATGGGTCATGCTAGGTCAGGTGGCCAGTGTTGGTAGGTGTGATGGGTAATGCTAGGTCAGGTAGCCAGTGTTGGTAGGTGTGATGGGTCATGCTAGGTCAGGTAGCCAGTGTTGGTAGGTGTGATGGGTCTTGCTAGCTCAGATGGCCAATGTTGGTAGGTGTGATGGGTCATGCTAGGTCAGGTGGCCAGTGTTGGTAGGTGTGATGGGTAATGCTAGGTCAGGTAGCCAGTGTTGGTAGGTGTGATGGGTCATGCTAGGTCAGGTAGCCAGTGTTGGTAGGTGTGATGGGTCTTGCTAGCTCAGATGGCCAATGTTGGTAGGTGTGATGGGTCATGCTAGGTCAGGTGGCCAGTGTTGGTAGGTGTGATGGGTCATGCTAGGTCAGGTGACCAGTGTTGGTAATTGTGATGGGTCATGCTAGGTCAGGTGGCCAGTGTTGGTAGGTGTGATGGGTCATGCTAGGTCAGGTGGCCAGTGTTGGTAGGTGTGATGGGTCATGCTAGGTCAGGTAGCCAGTGTTGGTAATTGTGATGGGTCATGCTAGGTCAGGTGGCCAGTGTTGGTAGGTGTGATGGGTCATGCTAGGTCAGGTGGCCAGTGTTGGTAGGTGTGATGGGTCATGCTAGGTCAGGTAGCCAGTGTTGGTAATTGTGATGGGTCATGCTAGGTCAGGTGGCCAGTGTTGGTAGGTGTGATGGGTCATGCTAGGTCAGGTGGCCAGTGTTGGTAGGTGTGATGGGTCATGCTAGGTCAGGTAGCCAGTGTTGGTAGGTGTGATGGCTCATGCTAGGTCAGGTAGCCAGACTTGGTAGTTGTGATGGGTCATGCTAGGTCAGGTAGCCAGTGTTGGTAGGTGTGATGGGACATGCTAGGTCAGGTGGCCAGTGCTGGTAGGTGTGATGGGTCATGCTAGGTCAGGTGGCCAGTGTTGGTAGGTGTGATGGGTCATGCTAGGTCAGGTAGCCAGTGTTGGTAGGTGTGATGGCTCATGCTAGGTCAGGTAGCCAGACTTGGTAGTTGTGATGGGTCATGCTAGGTCAGGTAGCCAGTGTTGGTAGGTGTGATGGGACATGCTAGGTCAGGTAGCCAGTGTTGATAGGTGTGATGGGTCACGCTAGGTCAGGTGGCCAGGGTTGGTAGGTGTGATGGGTCATGCTAGGTCAGGTAGCCAGTGTTGGTAGGTGTGATGGGTCATGCGAGGTCAGGTGACCAGTGTTGGTAGGTGTGATGGGTCATGCTAGGTCAGGTGGCCAGGGTTGGTAGGTGTGATGAGTCATGCCAGGCCAGGTAGCCAATGTTGGTAGGTGTGATGGGTCAAGCTAGGTCAAGTAGCCAGTGTTGGTAGGTGTGATGGGTCATGCTAGGTCAGGTGACCAGTGTTGGTAGGTATGATGGGTCATGCTAGGTCCGGTGGCCAGCGTTGGTAGGTGTGATGAGTCATGCCAGGTCAGGTAGCCAGTGTTGGTAGGTGTGATTAGACATGCTAGGTCAGGTAGCCAGTGTTGGTAGGTGTGATGGGTCATGCTAGGTCAGGTGGTCAGTGTTGGTAGGTGTGATGGGTCAAGCTAGATCAGGTAGCCAGTGTTGGTAGGTGTGATGATGGGTCACGCTAGGTCAGGTAGCCAGTGTTGGTAGGTGTGATGGGTCATGCTAGGTCAGGTGGTCAGTGTTGGTAGGTGTGATGGGTCATGCTAGATCAGGTAGCCAGTGTTGGTAGGTGTGATGGGTCACGCTAGGTCAGGTAGCCAGTGTTGGTAGGTGTGATGGGTCATGCTAGGTCAGGTGGCCAGTGTTGGTAGGTGTGATGGGTCATGCTAGGTCAGGTGGCCGGTGTTGGTAAGTGTGAGGGCTCATATTAAGTTAGGTGGCCAGTGTTGGTAGGTGTGATGGGTTATGCTAGGTCAGGTGGCCAGTGTTGGTAGGCGTGATGGGTCATGTTAGGTCAGGTGGCCAGTGTTGGTAGGTGTTATGGGTCATGCTAGGTCAGGTGGCCAGTGTTGGTAAGTGTGAAGGTTCATGCTAGGTCAGGTGGTCAGTGTCGGTAAGCGTGATGGGTCATGCTAGGTCAGGTGGCCAGTGTTGGTAGGTGTGATGATTCATGCTAGGTAAGGTGGTTAGTGTTGGTAGGTGTGATGGGTTATGCTAGGTCAGGTAGCCAGTGTTTGTAAGTGTGATGGGTCACGCTAGGTCAGGTAGCCAGTGTTGGTAGGTGTGATAGGTCATGCTAGGTCAGGTCAACCTAGGTCAAGGCTTCCCTCATATTTACTCCATTATTAGTATTTATTTCTTGTACCACAGCTGCGGCTAAGTTAGGTTACCACAAAGAAGGAAACGTGGGTCTGGCCAGGTGGTGTGGGTCGAGGCAGGGTGGGCAGGTGGTGTGGGTCGAGGCAGGGTGGACAGGTGGTGTGGGTCGAGGCAGGGTGGACAGGTGGTGTGGGTCGAGGCAGGGTGGACAGGTGGTGTGGGTCGAGGCAGGGTGGGCAGGTGGTGTGGGTCGAGGCAGGGTGGGCAGGTGGTGTGGGTCGAGGCAGGGTGGGCAGGTGGTGTGGGTCGAGGCAGGGTGGGCAGGTGGTGTGGGTCGCGGCAGGGTGGGCTGGTGGTGTGGGTCGAGGCAGGGTGGGCAGGTGGTGTGGGTCGAGGCAGGGTGGGCAGGTGGTGTGGGTCGAGGCAGGGTGGACAGGTGGTGTGGGTCGAGGCAGGGTGGACAGGTGGTGTGGGTCGAGGCAGGGTGGACAGGTGGTGTGGGTCGAGGCAGGATGGACAGGTGGTGTGGGTCGAGGCAGGGTGGACAGGTGGTGTGGGTCGAGGCAGGATGGACAGGTGGTGTGGGTCGAGGCAGGGTGGACAGGTGGTGTGGGTCGAGGCAGGGTGGGCAGGTGGTGTGGGTCGCGGCTGGGTGGGCAGGTGGTGTGGGTCGAGGCAGGGTGGGCAGGTGGTGTGGGTCGAGGCAGGGTGGGCAGGTGGTGTGGGTCGAGGCAGGGTGGACAGGTGGTGTGGGTCGAGGCAGGGTGGACAGGTGGTGTGGGTCGAGGCAGGGTGGACAGGTGGTGTGGGTCGAGGCAGGGTGGGCAGGTGGTGTGGGTCGAGGCAGGGTGGGCAGGTGGTGTGGGTCGAGGCAGGATGGACAGGTGGTGTGGGTCGAGGCAGGGTGGGCAGGTGGTGTGGGTCGAGGCAGGGTGGGCAGGTGGTGTGGGTCGAGGCAGGGTGGACAGGTGGTGTGGGTCGAGGCAGGGTGGACAGGTGGTGTGGGTCGAGGCAGGGTGGGCAGGTGGTGTGGGTCGAGGCAGGATGGACAGGTGGTGTGGGTCGAGGCAGGGTGGACAGGCTGTGTGGGTCGAGGCAGGGTGGGCAGGTGGTGTGGGTCGAGGCAGGATGGACAGGTGGTGTGGGTCGAGGCAGGGTGGACAGGATGTGTGGGTCGAGGCAGGGTGGGCAGGTGGTGTGGGTCGAGGCAGGATGGACAGGTGGTGTGGGTCGAGGCAGGGTGGACAGGTGGTGTGGGTCGAGGCAGGGTGGACAGGTGGTGTGGGTCGAGGCAGGGTGGACAGGTGGTGTGGGTCGAGGCAGGGTGGACAGGCTGTGTGGGTCGAGGCAGGGTGGGCAGGTGGTGTGGGTCGAGGCAGGGTGGACAGGTGGTGTGGGTCGAGGCAGGGTGGACAGGTGGTGTGGGTCGAGGCAGGGTGGACAGGTGGTGTGGGTCGAGGCAGGGTGGACAGGCTGTGTGGGTCGAGGCAGGGTGGGCAGGTGGTGTGGGTCGAGGCAGGGTGGACAGGGAACACAGGAGAGACAGGAAACAGAGGAGAGAGATAGGGACTCGTAAAGAGACAGTGAGAGGTGGAGAAGTAGCAATAGTGATGATAAATGCAACAATATAAGTCGCGCTACTTGAGAAACACAACAATGTCAGTGATAAACATATACCTAATTAAGCAACACTAATATGTGCAGGTAACACATACTTAATGTTACACCTAATTAAGCAACACTAATATGTGCAGGTAACACATAGTTAATATTGCACCTAATTAAGCAACACTAATATATGCATGTAACACATACTTAATGTTACACCTAATTAAGCAACACTAATATGTGCAGGTAACACATACTTAATGTTACACCTAATTAAGCAACACTAATATGTGCAGGTAACACATAGTTAATATTGCACCTAATTAAG
>NC_091295.1:16744150-16756650 GCF_038502225.1 Cherax quadricarinatus
ATGGTGTTGTGGTGATGGAGTGGTGAAGGCGTGGTGATGGTGGTGTTGTGGTGATGGTGTGGTGAAGGCGTGGTGATGGTGGTGTTGTGGTGATGGTGTGGTGAAGGCGTGGTGATGGTGGTGTTGTGGTGATGGTGTGGTGAAGGCGTGGTGATGGTGGTGTTGTGGTGATGGTGTGGTGAAGGCGTGGTGATGGTGGTGTTGTGGTGATGGTGTGGTGAAGGCGTGGTGATGGTGGTGTTGTGGTGATGGTGTGGTGAAGGCGTGGTGATGGTGGTGTTGTGGTGATGGTGTGGGGAAGGCGTGGTGATGGTGGTGTTGTGGTGATGGTGTGGTGAAGGCGTGGTGATGGTGGTGTTGTGGTGATGGTGTGGTGAAGGCGTGGTGATGGTGGTGTTGTGGTGATGGTGTGGTAATGGTGTTGTGGTGATGGTGTGGTGATGGTGTTGTGGTGATGGTGTGGTGATGGTGTTGTGGTGATGGTATGGTGATGGTGTTGTGGTGATGGTGTGGTGATGGTGTTGTGGTGATGGTGTGGTGATGGTGTGGTGATGGTGTGGTGAAGGCGTGGGGATGGTGGTGTTGTGGTGATGGTGTGGTGATGATGTTGTGGTGATGGTGTGGTGATGGTGTTGTGGTGATGGTGTGGTGATGGTGTTGTGGTGATGGTGTGGTGAAGGCGTGGGGATGGTGGTGTTGTGGTGATGGTGTGGTGATGGTGTTGTGGTGATGGTGTTGTGGTGATGGTGTGGTGATGGTGTTGTGGTGATGGTGTGGTGATGGTGTTGTGGTGATGGTGTTGTGGTGATGGTGTGGTGATGGTGTTGTGGTGATGGTGTGGTGATGGTGTTGTGGTGATGGTGTGGTGAAGGCGTGGGGATGGTGGTGTTGTGGTGATGGTGTGGTGATGGTGTTGTGGTGATGATGGTGTGGTGATGGTGTGGTGATGATGTTGTGGTGATGGTGTGGCGATGGTGTTGTGGTGATGGTATGGTGATGGTGTTGTGGTGATGGTGTGGTGATGGTGTTGTGGTGATGGTGTGGTGATGGTGTGGTGATGGTGTGGTGAAGGCGTGGGGATGGTGGTGTTGTGGTGATGGTGTGGTGATGATGTTGTGGTGATGGTGTGGTGATGGTGTTGTGGTGATGGTGTGGTGATGGTGTTGTGGTGATGGTGTGGTGAAGGCGTGGGGATGGTGGTGTTGTGGTGATGGTGTGGTGATGGTGTTGTGGTGATGGTGTTGTGGTGATGGTGTGGTGATGGTGTTGTGGTGATGGTGTGGTGATGGTGTTGTGGTGATGGTGTTGTGGTGATGGTGTGGTGATGGTGTTGTGGTGATGGTGTGGTGATGGTGTTGTGGTGATGGTGTGGTCAAGGCGTGGGGATGGTGGTGTTGTGGTGATGGTGTGGTGATGGTGTTGTGGTGATGATGGTGTGGTGATGGTGTGGTGATGATGTTGTGGTGATGGTGTGGTGATGGTGTTGTGGTGATGGTGTGGTGATGATGTTGTGGTGATGGTGTGGTGATGGTGTTGTGGTGATGGTGTGGTGATGGTGTTGTGGTGATGGTATGGTGATGGTGTTGTGGTGATGGTGTTGTGGTGATGGTATGGTGATGGTGTTGTGGTGATGGTATGGTGATGGTGTTGTGGTGATGGTGTGGTGATGGTGTGGTGAAGGCGTGGGGATGGTGGTGTTGTGGTGATGGTGTGGTGATGATGTTGTGGTGATGGTGTGGTGATGGTGTTGTGGTGATGGTGTGGTAAAGGCGTGGTGATGGTGGTGTTGTGGTGATGGTGTGGTGATGGTGTTGTGGTGATGGTGTGGTGATGGTGTTGTGGTGATGGTGTGGTGATGGTGTTGTGGTGATGGTGTGGTGAAGGCGTGGGGATGGTGGTGTTGTGGTGATGGTGTGGTGATGGTGTTGTGGTGATGGTGTGGTGATGGTGTTGTGGTGATGGTGTGGTGATGGTGTGGTGATGGTGTTGTGGTGATGGTGTGGTGATGGTGTTGTGGTGATGGTGTGGTGATGGTGTTGTGGTGATGGTGTGGTGATGGTGTTGTGGTGATGGTGTGGTGAAGGCGTGGGGATGGTGGTGTTGTGGTGATGGTGTGGTGATGGTGTTGTGGTGATGGTGTGGTGATGGTGTTGTGGTGATGGTGTGGTGATGGTGTGGTGATGGTGTTGTGGTGATGGTGTGGTGATGGTGTTGTGGTGATGGTGTGGTGATGGTGTTGTGGTGATGGTGTGGTGATGGTGTTGTGGTGATGGTGTGGTGAAGGCGTGGGGATGGTGGTGTTGTGGTGATGGTGTGGTGAAGGTGTTGTGGTGATGGTGTGGTGATGGTGTTGTGGTGATGGTGTGGTGATGGTGTGGTTATGGTGTTGTGGTGATGGTGTGGTGATGATGTTGTGGTGATGGTGTGGTGATGGTGTTGTGGTGATGGTGTGGTGAAGGCGTGGGGATGGTGGTGTTGTGGTGATGGTGTGGTGATGGTGTTGTGGTGATGGTGTGGTGAAGGCGTGGGGATGGTGGTGTTGTGGTGATGGTGTGGTGATGATGTTGTGGTGATGGTGTGGTGATGGTGTTGTGGTGATGGTGTGGTGAAGGCGTGGGGATGGTGGTGTTGTGGTGATGGTGTGGTGATGATGTTGTGGTGATGGTGTGGTGATGGTGTTGTGGTGATGGTGTGGTGATGGTGTTGTGGTGATGGTGTGGTGAAGGCGTGGGGATGGTGGTGTTGTGGTGATGGTGTGGTGATGGTGTTGTGGTGATGGTGTGGTGATGGTGTTGTGGTGATGGTGTGGTGATGGTGTGGTGATGGTGTTGTGGTGATGGTGTGGTGATGATGTTGTGGTGATGGTGTGGTGATGGTGTTGTGGTGATGGTGTGGTGAAGGCGTGGGGATGGTGGTGTTGTGGTGATGGTGTGGTGATGGTGTTGTGGTGATGGTGTGGTGATGGTGTTGTGGTGATGGTGTGGTGAAGGCGTGGGGATGGTGGTGTTGTGGTGATGGTGTGGTGATGATGTTGTGGTGATGGTGTGGTGATGGTGTTGTGGTGATGGTGTGGTGAAGGCGTGGGGATGGTGGTGTTGTGGTGATGGTGTGGTGATGGTGTTGTGGTGATGGTGTTGTGGTGATGGTGTTGTGGTGATGGTGTGGTGAAGGCGTGTGGATGGTGGTGTTGTGGTGATGGTGTGGTGATGGTGTTGTGGTGATGGTGTGGTGATGGTGTTGTGGTGATGGTGTGGTGATGGTGTTGTGGTGATGGTGTGGTGATGGTGTTGTAGTGATGGTGTGGTGAAGGCGTGGGGATGGTGGTGTTGTGGTGATGGTGTGGTGAAGGTGTTGTGGTGATGGTGTGGTGATGGTGTTGTGGTGATGGTGTGGTGATGGTGTGGTGATGGTGTTGTGGTGATGGTGTGGTGATGATGTTGTGGTGATGGTGTGGTGATGGTGTTGTGGTGATGGTGTGGTGAAGGCGTGGGGATGGTGGTGTTGTGGTGATGGTGTGGTGATGGTGTTGTGGTGATGGTGTGGTGAAGGCGTGGGGATGGTGGTGTTGTGGTGATGGTGTGGTGGTGGTGATAGTGAGGTGATGGTGTGGTGATGGTGTGGTGATGGTGTTGTGGTGATGGTGTGTGGTGATGGTGTGGTGATGGTGTTGTGGTGATGGTGTGGTGAAGGCGTGGGGATGGTGGTGTTGTGGTGGTGATGGTGATGGTGTGGTGAAGGCGTGGGGATGGGTGTGGTGATGATGTTGTGGTGATGGTGTGGTGATGGTGTTGTGGTGATGGTGTTATAATGGTGATGGTGTGGTGATGGTGTGGTGGTGTGGTGATGCTGGGGTGGTGTGGTGATGGTGTTGTGGTGATGGTGTGGTGATGGTGTTGTGGTGATGGTGTGGTGATGGTGTGGTGATGGTGTTGTGGTGATGGTGTGGTGAAGGCGTGGGGATGGTGGTGTTGTGGTGATGGTGTGGTGATGGTGTTGTGGTGATGGTGTGGTGATGGTGTTGTGGTGATGGTGTGGTGAAGGCGTGGGGATGGTGGTGTTGTGGTGATGGTGTGGTGATGATGTTGTGGTGATGGTGTGGTGATGGTGTTGTGGTGATGGTGTGGTGAAGGCGTGGGGATGGTGGTGTTGTGGTGATGGTGTGGTGATGGTGTTGTGGTGATGGTGTTGTGGTGATGGTGTTGTGGTGATGGTGTGGTGAAGGCGTGTGGATGGTGGTGTTGTGGTGATGGTGTGGTGATGGTGTTGTGGTGATGGTGTGGTGATGGTGTTGTGGTGATGGTGTGGTGAAGGCGTGGGGGTGGTGGTGTTGTGGTGATGGTGTGGTGATGGTGTTGTGGTGATGGTGTTGTGGTGATGGTGTTGTGGTGATGGTGTGGTGAAGCCGTGGTGATGGTGGTGTTGTGGTAATAGTGTGGTGATGGTGGTGTTGTGGTGATAGTGTGGTGATGGTGGTGTTGTGGTGATGGTGTGGTGATGGTGTTGTGGTGATGGTGTTGTGATGGTGTTGTGGTGATGGTGTTGTGGTGATGGTGTTGTGGTGATGTTGTTGTGGTGATGGTGTGGTGAAGGCGTGGTGATGGTGGTGTTGTGGTGATGGTGTTGTGGTGATGGTGTGGTGATGGTGGTGTTGTGGTTGTTACAAAAAACGCGATTCTAAAAGCTTAGAGATCTCCAGTGAATACTAGAATGGACTGCCCTTCTAGCATCCAGCCTGTTACTGGGTTTTCCTAACAAGTAGTCAGTATCCTTGTCCAATTATCCATTAGAATTCAGTATGATTCAATAGTGCTTCAGGATTACAACTGGTAGACTACTAACTAAAGAAATTAAAATTTAATAAATTTATTAAGTATCGTCTAGAGGTATATCATCAAATTAAATTAAATTAATCAATTCAAACAAATTAATAATAATCACTTCTCTCGTATACAATAGTATTGTGCTGAAAGCACATATTACATTTATAATTCTTAAGTACCGTCTGGTACATTAACATTTAATAACATATTACAAATATGTACAAGTAAGCTTGTGTATGCGTGTAAGTGCTCTAAGTAGTTCACTATGTCTCACGACTCGACTAGACAAAGTCCTCAAATAAACTAACTTCTTGACCAACTGGCAGTCAGAACAGTCTGCTTGAACAATAAAAAGAATGCTAAGCCCAATAGCAATATAACAAGCAACTGCGACACAGAATCAGGATCAAGGAGATAATATAACGACACTAAGTAGGGACCATCTGCAGATCCTCCACAAAAGTCACCAAACTCCCATACTACTGAATCAAGTTCAGCATAAGAAAATCACCGACTGTGACAGTACACAGATACCAGTACAAGTTAGGTCAGAAGCTACAGCTCAGGACTCGAGTTGCTCAGAGTGTCTATTCGACACACAACCTCAATACAACGTCGAAAATCACTAAGTCTATACAATGTTCTGTGAACAGTCTCTCCAGAACTAACAATAATGAGACAAGAGACGATCTTCCAACAAGGGCCTATAAGGGAGATTTAGGCACTTTGTCTGGAATACGTCCAACCACCAAGCGAGTCTAGACCAGACTGAATACTTCAGGTGAGGTGAGGACACCGTCCCCCCTCGATCACGTGATAGCTCCGTGGACAGCTGTCGCCCAGCAACAGAAGCCGGCAGAGTAACAAGCAAAGAGCGAT
The DNA here is from genome assembly GCF_038502225.1 of Cherax quadricarinatus. NCBI lineage: Eukaryota > Metazoa > Arthropoda > Malacostraca > Decapoda > Parastacidae > Cherax > Cherax quadricarinatus. The sequence goes on from NC_091295.1 coordinate 16,749,850, forward strand.
AATTACAGTAGTTAGACAATCAAGACTTGAACAGAGCACATAATATGTTACATCCTACCTAACAACATTACTAAGTCAAATAATAATATAAAGCAATACATTTACGATTTAGCAATTATCGCAAATATAAACAATCTAAAATTATATGAAAAGGTAATAATTATATATATATATATATATATATATATATATATATATATATATATATATATATATATATATATATATATATATATATATATATATATATATATATATATATATATATATATATATATATATTATATATATATATATATATATATATATATATATATATATATATATATATATATATATATATATATTAATCATTGCAACCCATTCAGGGGTTGCAACATGGTAATGGTGTGGTGATGGTGGTGTTGTGGTGATGGCGTTGTGGTGATGGTGTGGTGAAGGCGTGGTGATGGTGGTGTTGTGGTGATGGTGTGGTGATGGTGTTGTGGTGATGGTGTTGTGGTGATGGTGTGGTGAAGGTGTGGTGATGGTGGTGTTGTGGTGATGGTGTAGTGATGGTGTTGTGGTGATGGTGTTGTGGTGATGATGTTGTGGTGATGGTGTTGTGGTGATGGCGTTGTGGTGATGGTGTTGTGGTGATGGTGTTGTGGTGATGGTGTGGTGAAGGCGTGGTGATGGTGGTGTGGTGGTGATGGTGTGGTGATGGTGTTGTGGTGATGGTGTGGTGATGGTGTTGTGGTGATGGTGTTGTGGTGATGGTGTTGTGGTGATGGTGTGGTGAAGGCGTGGTGATGGTGGTGTTGTGGTGATGGTGTGGTAATGGTGTGGTGATGGTGTAGTGAAGGCGTGGTGATGGTGTAGTGAAGGCGTGGTGATGGTGTAGTGAAGGCGTGGTGGTGGTGGTGTTGTGGTGATGATGTTGTGGTGATGGTGTGGTGAAGGCCTGGTGATGGTGGTGTTGTGGTGATGGTGTGGTGAAGGCGTGGTGGTGGTGGTGTTGTGGTGATGATGTTGTGGTGATGGTGTGGTGAAGGCGTGGTGATGGTGGTGTTGTGGTGATGGTGTGGTAATGGTGTGGTGATGGTGTAGTGAAGGCGTGGTGATGGTATAGTGAAGGCGTGGTGATGGTGTAGTGAAGGCGTGGTGATGGTGGTGTTGTGGTGATGGTGTGGTGAAGGCGTGGTGATGGTGGTGTTGTGGTGATGATGTTGTTGTGATGGTGTGGTGAAGGCGTGGTGATGGTGGTGTTGTGGTGATGGTGGTGTTGTGGTGATGGTGTGGTGAAGGCGTGGTGATGGTGGTGTTGTGGTGATGGTGTTGTGGTGATGGTGTGGTGAAGGCGTGGTGATGGTGGTGTTGTGGTGATGATGTTGTGGTGATGGTGTAGTGAAGGTGTGGTGATGGTGGTGTTGTGGTGATGGTGTGGTGATGGTGTTGTGGTGATGGTGTTGTGGTGATGGTGTTGTGGTGATGGTGTGGTGAAGGCGTGTGGATGGTGGTGGTGTGGTGATGGTGTTGTGGTGATGGTGTGGTGATGGTGTTGTGGTGATGGTGTGGTGAAGGCGTGGTGATGGTGGTGTTCTGGCGATGGTGTGGTGATGGTGTTGTGATGGTGTGGTGAAGGCGTGGGGATGGTGGTGTTGTGGTGATGGTGTGGTGATGATGTTGTGGTGATGGTGTGGTGATGGTGTTGTGGTGATGGTGTGGTGAAGGCGTGGGGATGGTGGTGTTGTGGTGATGGTGTGGTGATGGTGTTGTGGTGATGGTGTTGTGGTGATGGTGTTGTGGTGATGGTGTGGTGAAGGCGTGTGGATGGTGGTGTTGTGGTGATGGTGTGGTGATGGTGTTGTGGTGATGGTGTGGTGATGGTGTTGTGGTGATGGTGTGGTGAAGGCGTGGGGGTGGTGGTGTTGTGGTGATGGTGTGGTGATGGTGTTGTGGTGATGGTGTTGTGGTGATGGTGTTGTGGTGATGGTGTGGTGAAGCCGTGGTGATGGTGGTGTTGTGGTAATGGTGTGGTGATGGTGGTGTTGTGGTGATAGTGTGGTGATGGTGGTGTTGTGGTGATGGTGTGGTGATGGTGTTGTGGTGATGGTGTTGTGATGGTGTTGTGGTGATGGTGTTGTGGTGATGGTGTTGTGGTGATGTTGTTGTGGTGATGGTGTGGTGAAGGCGTGGTGATGGTGGTGTTGTGGTGATGGTGTGGTGATGGTGTTGTGGTGATGGTGTGGTGATGGTGGTGTTGTGGTTGTTACAAAAAACGCGATTCTAAAAGCTTAGAGATCTCCAGTGAATACTAGAAAGAACTGCCCTTCTAGCATCCAGCCTGTTACTGGGTTTTCCTAACAAGTAGTCAGTATCCTTGTCCAATTATCCATTAGAATTCAGTATGATTCAATAGTGCTTCAGGATTACAACTGGTAGGCTACTAACTAAAGAAATTAAAATTTAATAAATTTATTAAGTATCGTCTAGAGGTATATCATCAAATTAAATTAAATTAATCAATTCAAACAAATTAATAATAATCACTTCTCTCGTATACAATAGTATTGTGCTGAAAGCACATATCACATTTATAATTCTTAAGTACCGTCTGGTACATTAACATTTAATAACATATTACAAATATGTACAAGTAAGCTTGTGTATGCGTGTAAGTGCTCTAAGTAGTTCACTATGTCTCACGACTCGACTAGACAAAGTCCTCAAATAAACTAACTTCTTGACCAACTGGCAGTCAGAACAGTCTGCTTGAACAATAAAAAGAATGCTAAGCCCAATAGCAATATAACAAGCAACTGCGACACAGAATCAGGATCAAGGAGATAATATAACGACACTAAGTAGGGACCATCTGCAGATCCTCCACAAAAGTCACCAAACTCCCATACTACTGAATCAAGTTCAGCATAAGAAAATCACCGACTGTGACAGTACACAGATACCAGTACAAGTTAGGTCAGAAGCTACAGCTCAGGACTCGAGTTGCTCAGAGTGTCTATTCGACACACAACCTCAATACAACGTCGAAAATCACTAAGTCTATACAATGTTCTGTGAACAGTCTCTCCAGAACTAACAATAATGAGACAAGAGACGATCTTCCAACAAGGGCCTATAAGGGAGATTTATGGTGGTGTTGTGGTGATGGTGTGGTGAAGGCGTGGTGATGGTGGTGTTGTGGTGATGGTGTTGTGGTGATGGTGTGGTGAAGGCGTGGTGATGGTGGTGTTGTGGTGATGATGTTGTGGTGATGGTGTAGTGAAGGTGTGGTGATGGTGGTGTTGTGGTGATGGTGTGGTGAAGGCGTGGTGATGGTGGTGTTGTGGTGATGGTGTTGTGGTGATGGTGTGGTGAAGACGTGGTGATGGTGGTGTTGTGGTGATGGTGTTGTGATGGTGTTGTGGTGATGGTGTGGTGAAGGCGTGGTGATGGTAGTGTTGTGGTAATGGTGTTGTGGTGATGGTGTGGTGATGGTGTTGTGGTGATGGTGTTGTGATGGTGTTGTGGTGATGGTGTTGTGGTGATGGTGTGGTGAAGGCGTGGTGATAGTGGTTTGGTGGTGATGGTGTTGTGGTGAAGGCGTGGTGATGGTGGTGTTGTGGTGATGGTGTTGTGGTGAAGGCGTGGTGATGGTGGTGTTGTGGTGATGGTGTGGTGAAACACGTCACGAAATTGGAGAAAGTGCAAAAATTTGCAACACGATTAGTCCCGGAACTGAGGGGTATGTCTTATAAGGAGAGGTTAAGGGAACTCAACCTGATGACACTAGAGGATAGGAGGGATAGAGGGGACATGATAACAACGTATAAAATACTAAGAGGCATTGACAAGGTGGACAAGGCTCGAATGTTTCAGAGATGGGATACAGAAACAAGGGGCCACAACTGGAAACTGAAAACCCAGATGAGTCACAGGGATGTTAGGAAGTATTTCTTTAGTCTTAGAGTTGTCAGGAACTGGAATAATCTGGAGAGTGAAGTAGTGGAAGCAAGTTCCATAAATAGCTTTAAGAAGAGGTATGACAAATATCATGGAGCAGGGAGAGAGTGAACTAGTATCGACCAGTGAAGAGGCGGGGCTAGGAGCTATGACTCGACCCCTGCAACCATGTATAGGTGAGTACACACACACATACACACACACACACACACACACACACACACACACACACACACACACACAGAAAGGTTGAGGGAAATCGGCCTGACGACACTGGAGGCCAGGAGGGTCAGGGGAGACATGATAACGACATATAAAATACTGCGCGGAATAGACGAGGTGGACAAAGACGGGATGTTCCAGAGATGGGACACAGACACAAGAGGTCACAATTGGAAGTTGAAGACTCAGATGAATCAAAGGGATGTTAGGAAGTATTTCTTCAGTCATAGAGTAGTCAGGCCGTGGAATAGCCTAGAAAGTGATGTGGTGGAGGCAGGAATCATACATAGTTTTAAGGCGAGGTATGATAGAGCTCATGGGGCAGGGAGAGAGAGGACCTAGTAGCAATCAGCGAAGAGGCGGGGCCAGGAGCTGTGACTCGACCCCTGCAACCACAAATAGGTGAGTACAAATAGGTGAGTACACACACACACACACACATACACACACGTGAACAGGCCCACAAATATATACACACACACATACACGTGAACAGACCCACAAATACACACATACAAGTGAATAGACCCACAGAAAGAAGACACAGACACTAGCAAGCCTGCAACACAGACGGTAAGGCTGACATATGTCTCATTTATACAGGAATTGGTAGGTAAGGTGCAGCAGCAGCCTGTAACTGCCACTTAAGTTAACACAGAGAAAGAGAATAAGCAGCTAAGAGATAAAAGGGGAGTTTAACAAGGACAAGATGTGTCTCAAGTGAGGCAGAGATAGAGAATTAAGTTAGAAGCATGGCAAAAGCTTAGCGATAAAGCTTAAACCAGCTTTAACACCAACTGAGAACATTCACTTGACCTCTGCAAAGATGAGCGGGTTAATACAAGAAGAGGAAATGTTTAAACACGGGAGTAATGTTTAAACACGGGAGCCTAACATATGAACACGGGAAAATTCACGACGCTTTAACCCACTGGACCTTCCAGTCCTACAAAGATCACGCACCCAGGAGAGTTAGGTGTTGTACCGTGAACCACGAGGCGGGCTAAAACAACACGGATTCGATCCCCCAGCTAGTCCCAGTGTTGTTATTGATTAAATACCACTCGTTCGTGGTTACAATATATATATATATATATATATATATATATATATATATATATATATATATATATATATATATATATATATATACATATATATATATGTATATGCAAAACAACCACTCTGAAAGAATAAGAAATTCCAAGCGCTTTCGTGACTACTCACATTATCAAGGAACTATGAAAGTAAAGCATCCAAGGAAGCTATATAAGGGGTCTGGCCGGCACCTCACTATCAGATCCCACAACGGTTTAAACACCTGACGCGCGCCGACCCAACTTGGATAGGTCCTTGGCACAACTCACCTCACAAACTATTCTACCCAAGAAATAAGAAATTTTAAAGATTATTTGTCCAGTGTATTATTAAATTCTTCCCAAATTCTATTAATTATAAATGGATCTAATTTATATAAACCAAAGGAAATATGAATATTTCCTTTGGTTTATATAAATTAGATCCATTTATAATTAATAGAATTTGGGAAGAATTTAATAATACACTGGACAAATAATCTTTAAAATTTCTTATTTCTTGGGTAGAATAGTTTGTGAGGTGAGTTGTGCCAAGGACCTATCCAAGTTGGGTCGGCGCGCGTCAGGTGTTTAAACCGTTGTGGGATCTGATAGTGAGGTGCCGGCCAGACCCCTTATATAGCTTCCTTGGATGCTTTACTTTCATAGTTCCTTGATAATGTGAGTAGTCACGAAAGCGCTTGGAATTTCTTATTCTTTCAGAGTGGTTGTTTTGCATATTCTGAAATTACCTGTTTACTGTGATCTTATTGCATATATATATATATATATATATATATATATATATATATATATATATATATATATATATATATATATATATATATATATATATATATATATATATATATATATATATATATATAATTAGTAAAGCTGAATTTTATATTTCAATAACTGAATTACATGTGGCACTTGAATCAGCTTCCTTCACCTTCATACCAAAGCTCTGCTCATAAGCTTAAGTTCATCTAGTCAATGGATTAATTAAAATCTCTCACTTAAACCGGGAATTAGTCTTGCTCAGTTTTAATGGTATATTTAGAATGCTGTAATCTAAACTAGAGAATTTTTCCAGTTGGACCAAAGTAAACTTGGCTACGTGTCGCCCAGGGAATTTTGTAAACACAACCATCAACTTTGTCTCCGGTATTTTCTATTATTTTTTTACATTAAAATCTTTGAATACCTTAAGGAAGTTCAAGGTATTTTAGCTTAAGTCAGCACCTGGGTGTTCTTGGTTGACTTAAGTCAGCACCTGGGTGTTCTTGGTTGACTTAAGTCAGCACCTGGGTGTTCTTGGTTGACTTTGGTTCACTGTCACTTTTAGGGTTGGAAAATGTGTCTGGCAATTTTCACAGCTTCGTGAATAAAACATTTTGGACATTTTACATTATAGGCTCTTGTGTATACATTACTCTCTCCGCCATGAACTCTGGCACACACACACACACACACACACACACACACACACACACACACACACACACACACACACACACACACACACACACACACACACACACACACACACACA
>NC_091295.1:16766650-16816650 GCF_038502225.1 Cherax quadricarinatus
TCCCCTGTGTGTGCGTGTGTATGTGTGTGTGTGTGTGTGTGTGTGTGTGTGTGTGTGTGTGTGTGTGTGTGTGTGTGTGTGTGTGTGTGTGTGTGTGTGTGTGTGTGTGTGTGTGTGTGTGTGTGTGTGTGTGTGCTTGAGTGCGTGTGGGGGAGTTGAGGTGTGTGTGGGGTGTGGAGATGTGTGTGTGTGCTTGTGTGTGTGTGTGTGTGTGTGTGTGTGTGTGTGTGTGTGTGTGTGTGTGTGTGTGTGGGTGTGTGTGTGTGTGTGTGTGTGTGTGTGTGTGTGTGTGTGTGTGTGTGTGTGCTTGAGTGCGTGTGGGGGAGTTGAGGTGTGTGTGGGGTGTGGAGATGTGTGTGTGTGTGTGTGTGCTTGTGTGTGTGTGTGTGTGTGTGTGTGTGTGTGTGTGTGTGTGTGTGTGTGTGTGTGTGTGTGTGTGATCCTAAATTATGTCAGGAGGGGTGGTGCCTCAGTTCCTATTTCCTCATCCTAATTCTTAACGATACACTTAACTGATTGCTGACCTCCATCTTCCGACCGTACTTACTCTTGAAACTGTGTATTACTGTACGTTTTTTCTCCACCACCATCTTCTTCTAGTATATTGTCTTTACTCACCACCTTATGGCTGAAAAAAGTACTGGCTAACATACTTCTGGATCATCAGTTTCTCGAGTTCTCACATTAACCTCCTGACTCCATCTCCTAGCTTCTCAGACAGGCCGTCCTCATCCACTCTAATCCATCAGTATTTTGTACGTGATGATCATGTAACTCCGCTGGTTCTCTCTTGTAGGACTTCCAGGTTGAGTTCCTTAAGTCTCTCAACACAGGTCCTTCCTCACAGTTCTTGTACCCGTCTTAGTGCTAAGTGATGAATCTTCTCTCTTCATATACTGTACTTTGTGAACGGTATACAATACTGACAAGTATCTTAATTGTCGAAACGTTTCGCCCACGCTGCAGGCTTCACCGGCTTCACAGAGATAAATCGCAATACTTTAGACATCGGCAAGCAAGGCCTAGTCTCCACAAACAGTGATAAGTATGGAAATAAATGATATAAAAAACCGACACAATGGAAATATAAACACATATGCAGTATGATGTGATCCTTTATTGACAACATTTCGCCCACACAGTGGACTTTTTCAAGACACAAACAGATCTACCTTTCGTACCTTCCACCCAGGTAGATCTGTTTGTGACTTGAAAAAGCCCACTGTGCGGGCGAAATGTTGTCAATAAAGGATCACATCATACTGCATATGTGTTTATATTTCCAGTGATAAGTATGATTCACTTTTCCCTGGCTGGTTAGTTACTTGTGTTTCAGAAACAGTAGAGGTTCCAGCACTGATCCTTAAGAGACTCCTCTCGTCACCCATCAACATTCCGACAACTTTCTTAAAACTATGAATGGTATATGAATACCAACAATTAATTTGGGTAAACGGACACAAGTGCAACGTTTGGATATTCTATTTAAGTTGCGTTTCACTCGCGGGGACCTTCATCATATGACGCCTTAGCCCACAGGATCACTAGCCAGGGCCAAAACGACATGGGTTCGAATCCTAGGCCAGTCGCAGTGTTCTTATTCATTCAGTACCACTTGTTCGTATACTGCTTGTGGAGGCTGGCACACCAAACGGGGATAAGAGTAAAATTAGCCTAGAGTCACCTACACCACCGTAAGTCCTCAGACCAAGATAGAATTGTGTGGTCCTGTGGGCTATGGCGTCATGTGATCTATATATATAAATTTCTGTGCACTTACTTCCACTAATGGCCTCGCCTCTTGCAACGCCGTCCACACTTCCATACCTCACTTCTGGCAGTATAAAAGGCTGCTTTCTCATGCTTCAACTTCACACACAAGCAAGCAGCACACACAAGCAAGCAGCACACACAAGCAAGCAGCACACACAAGCAAGCAGCACACACAAGCAATCAGCACACACAAACAATCAGCACACACAAGCAAGCAGCACACACAAGCAAGCAGCACACACAAGCAAGCAGCACACACAAGCAAGCAGCACACACAAACATGGTAATACACTTTCTCCAGTATGCAGGAGGACCGTGTGAGCATTCGCTCACTTTGTTGGGCCACTTCCGTCCACACGAAGCAGGTACTGTCGGCCGTACTGAGGGATACCCTTGGCGTCCACGTAACTTGACCATGATCAAGGACGCCTTCGTCATTGATTGCTTCAGTAGCCATGGACTTCTCCATAGCTACTAATGCTATCAACTACAGACTATGCATCCCGCACTACCACATCAACCCAAGTAGCCTCGGGCCTAAGCACTACTATAACATCATTCCATGCTGGACTTGCATGGAATGCAGGACCTACTCGGACTATTACAAGTTACACTAACACAAGAAGTGAATCAGCATACATAATACAGAGAACAGTGACGGGACACAGAAGGTAACGCAGTAGTGATGGTAATACTGCCAGTAGTAATAGTAATGCCTTATTCTTCTTTTTTTTCACTTCACATCCTTGATGTAAACATGCTCGCTGCTCTGCGAGCATGTTTACATGTTCTGAGGCTTGATAATGCTCCCGGTGGGCGAAACGTAGCCTCAGTAAAAAATCCCGAGGTTACAAAACGTATTCATTTCTCCCAACTCTTCTTTCTTAATATTACCATCTAGTTTCTGTTCACTTGTTATTCCTGTACTCCTTGAGCGCCTCTGCTACCCCATGCCTGCAGTTGAGCACCTCTGCTACCCCATGCCTGCAGTTGAGCACCTCTGCTACCCCATGACTGCAGTTGAGCGCCTCTGCTACCCCATGCCTGCAGTTGAGCGCCTCTGCTACCCCATGCCTGCAGTTGAGCGTCTCTGCTACCCCATGCCTGCAGTTGAGCGCCTCTGCCACCCCATGCCTGCAGTTGAGCGCCTCTGCTACCCCATGCCTGCAGTTGAGCGCCTCTGCTACCCCATGCCTGCAGTTGAGCGCCTCTGCTACCCCATGCCTGCAGTTGAGCGCCTCTGCTACCCCATGCCTGCAGTTGAGCGCCTCTGCTACCCCATGCCTGCAGTTGAGCGCCTCTGCTACCCCATGCCTGCAGTTGAGCACCTCTGCTACCCCATGCCTGCAGTTGAGCACCTCTGCTACCCCATGCCTGCAGTTGAGCACCTCTGCTACCCCATGCCTGCAGTTGAGCACCTCTGCTACCCCATGCCTGCAGTTGAGCACCTCTGCTACCCCATGCCTGCAGTTGAGCACTTCTGCTACCCCATGCCTGCAGTTGAGCGCCTCTGCTACCCCATGCCTGCAGTTGAGCGCCTCTGCTACCCCATGCCTGCAGTTGAGCGCCTCTGCTACCCCATGCCCGCAGTTGAGCACCTCTGCTACCCCATGCCTGCAGTTGAGCACCTCTGCTACCCCATGCCTGCAGTTGAGCACCTCTGCTACCCCATGCCTGCAGTTGAGCACCTCTGCTACCCCATGATTGCAGTTGAGCACCTCTGCTACCCCATGCCTGCAGTTGAGCACCTCTGGTACCCCATGCCTGCAGTTGAGCACCTCTGCTACCCCACGCCTGCAGTTGAGCACCTCTGCTACCCGATGCCTGCAGTTGAGCACCTCTGCTACCCCATGCCTGCAGTTGAGCACCTCTGCTACCCCATGCCTGCAGTTGAGCACCTCTGCTACCCCATGCCTGCAGTTGAGCACCTCTGCTACCCCATGCCTGCAGTTGAGCACCTCTGCTACCCCATGCCTGCAGTTGAGCACCTCTGCTACCCTATGCCTGCAGTTGAGCACCTCTGCTACCCCATGACTGCAGTTTAGCACCTCTGCTACCCCATGCCTGCAGTTGAGCACCTCTGCTACCCCATGCCTGCAGTTGAGCACCTCTGCTACCCCATGCCTGCAGTTGAGCACCTCTGCTACCCCATGCCTGCAGTTGAGCACCTCTGCTACCCCATGCCTGCAGTTGAGCACCTCTGCTACCCCATGATTGCAGTTGAGCACCTCTGCTACCCCATGCCTGCAGTTGAGCACCTCTGGTACCCCATGCCTGCAGTTGAGCACCTCTGCTATCCCATGCCAGTAGTTGAGCACCTCTGCTACCCCATGCCTGTAGTTGAGCGCCTCTGCTACCCCATGCCTGCAGTTGAGCACCTCTGCTACCCCATGCCTGCAGTTGAGCACCTCTGCTACCCCATGCCTGCAGTTGAGCACCTCTGCTACCCCCTGCCTGCAGTTGAGCACCTCTGCTACCCCATGCCTGCAGTTGAGCGCTTCTGCTACCCCCTGCCTACAGTTGAGCGCCTCTGCTACCCCCTGCCTACAGTTGAGCGCCTCTGCTACCCCATGCCTGCAGTTGAGCGCCTCTGCTACCCCATGCCTGCAGTTGAGCGCCTCTGCTACCCCATGCCTGCAGTTGAGCACCTCTGCTACCCCATGCCTGCAGTTGAGCACCTCTGCTACCGCATGCCTGCAGTTGAGCATCTCTGCTACCCCATGCCTGCAGTTGAGCACCTCTGCTACCCGATGCCTGCAGTTGAGCACCTCTGCTATCCCATACATGTAGTTGAGCACCTCTGCTACGCCCTGCCTGCAGTTGAGCACCTCTGTTACCCCATGCCTGCAGTTGAGCACATCTGCTACCCCATGCCTGTAGTTGAGCACCTCTGCTACCCCATGCCTGTAGTTGAGCACATCTGCTACCCCATGCCTGTAGTTGAGCACCTCTGCTGCCCCATGCCTGTAGTTGAGCACCTCTGCTACCCCATGCCTGTAGTTGAGCGCCTCTGCTACCCCATGCCTGCAGTTGACCACCTCTGCTACCCCATGCCTGCAGTTGAGCACCTCTGCTACCCCATGCCTGCAGTTGAGCACCTCTGCTACCCCATGCCTGTAGTTGAGCACCTCTGCTACACCATGCCTGCAGTTGAGCACCTCTGCTACCCCATGCCTGCAGTTGAGCACCTCAACTACCTCTTGCCTGCAGTTGAGCACCTCTGCTACCCCATGACTGCAGTTGAGCACCTCTGCTACCCCATGCCTGCGGTTGAGCACCTCTGCTACCACATGCCTGCAGTTGAGCACCTCTGCTACCCCATGCCTGCAGTTGAGCACCTCTGTTACCCCATGACTGCAGTTGAGCACCTCTACTACCCCATGCCTGCAGTTGAGCACCTCTGCTACCCCATGCCTGCAGTTGAGCACCTCTGCTATCCCATGCCTGTAGTTGAGCACCTCTGCTACCCCATGACTGCAGTTGAGCACCTCTGCTACCCCATGCCTGCAGTTGAGCACCTCTGCTGCCCCATGCCTGCAGTTGAGTACCTCTGCTACCCCATGCCTATAGTTGAGCACCTCTGCTACCCCATGACTGCAGTTGAGCACCTCTGCTACCCCATGCCTGCAGTTGAGCACCTCTGCTACCCCATGCCTGCAGTTGAGCACCTCTGCTATCCCATGCCTGTAGTTGAGCACCTCTGCTTCCCCATGCCTGCAGTTGAGCACCTCTGCTACCCTATGCCTGTAGCTGAGCACTTTTGCTATCCCATGAATGCAGGTGAGCACCTCTGCTACCCCATGCCTGCAGTTGACCACCTCTGCTGCCCCATGACTTCCATTGAGCACCTCTGCTACCCCATGACTGCAGTTGAACACCTCTGCTGCCCCATGACTGCAGTTGAGCACCTTTGCTACCCCATGACTGCATTTGAGCACCTCTGCTACCCCATGCCTGCAGTTGAGCACCTCTGGTACCCCATGCCTGCAGTTGAGCACCTCTGCTACCCCATGGCTGCAGTTGAGCACCTCTGCTACCCCATGGCTGCAGTTGAGCACCTCTGCTACCCCATGCCTGCAGTTGAGCACCTCTGCTACCCCATGGCTGCAGTTGAGAAACTCTGCTACCCCATGCCTGCAGTTGAGCACCTCTGCTACCCCATGCCTGCAGTTGAGCACCTCTGCTACCCCATGCCTGCAGTTGAGCGCCTCTGCTACCCCATGCCTGCAGTTGAGCGCCTCTGCTACCCCATGCCTGCAGTTGAGCGCCTCTGCTACCCCATGCCCGCAGTTGAGCACCTCTGCTACCCCATGCCTGCAGTTGAGCACCTCTGCTACCCCATGCCTGCAGTTGAGCACCTCTGCTACCCCATGCCTGCAGTTGAGCACCTCTGCTACCCCATGATTGCAGTTGAGCACCTCTGCTACCCCATGCCTGCAGTTGAGCACCTCTGGTACCCCATGCCTGCAGTTGAGCACCTCTGCTACCCCACGCCTGCAGTTGAGCACCTCTGCTACCCGATGCCTGCAGTTGAGCACCTCTGCTACCCCATGCCTGCAGTTGAGCACCTCTGCTACCCCATGCCTGCAGTTGAGCACCTCTGCTACCCCATGCCTGCAGTTGAGCACCTCTGCTACCCCATGCCTGCAGTTGAGCACCTCTGCTACCCCATGCCTGCAGTTGAGCACCTCTGCTACCCTATGCCTGCAGTTGAGCACCTCTGCTACCCCATGACTGCAGTTTAGCACCTCTGCTACCCCATGCCTGCAGTTGAGCACCTCTGCTACCCCATGCCTGCAGTTGAGCACCTCTGCTACCCCATGCCTGCAGTTGAGCACCTCTGCTACCCCATGCCTGCAGTTGAGCACCTCTGCTACCCCATGCCTGCAGTTGAGCACCTCTGCTACCCCATGATTGCAGTTGAGCACCTCTGCTACCCCATGCCTGCAGTTGAGCACCTCTGGTACCCCATGCCTGCAGTTGAGCACCTCTGCTATCCCATGCCAGTAGTTGAGCACCTCTGCTACCCCATGCCTGTAGTTGAGCGCCTCTGCTACCCCATGCCTGCAGTTGAGCACCTCTGCTACCCCATGCCTGCAGTTGAGCACCTCTGCTACCCCATGCCTGCAGTTGAGCACCTCTGCTACCCCCTGCCTGCAGTTGAGCACCTCTGCTACCCCATGCCTGCAGTTGAGCGCTTCTGCTACCCCCTGCCTACAGTTGAGCGCCTCTGCTACCCCCTGCCTACAGTTGAGCGCCTCTGCTACCCCATGCCTGCAGTTGAGCGCCTCTGCTACCCCATGCCTGCAGTTGAGCGCCTCTGCTACCCCATGCCTGCAGTTGAGCACCTCAGCTACCCCATGCCTGCAGTTGAGCACCTCTGCTACCGCATGCCTGCAGTTGAGCATCTCTGCTACCCCATGCCTGCAGTTGAGCACCTCTGCTACCCGATGCCTGCAGTTGAGCACCTCTGCTATCCCATACATGTAGTTGAGCACCTCTGCTACGCCCTGCCTGCAGTTGAGCACCTCTGCTACCCCATGCCTGCAGTTGAGCACATCTGCTACCCCATGCCTGTAGTTGAGCACCTCTGCTACCCCATGCCTGTAGTTGAGCACATCTGCTACCCCATGCCTGTAGTTGAGCACCTCTGCTGCCCCATGCCTGTAGTTGAGAACCTCTGCTACCCCATGCCTGTAGTTGAGCGCCTCTGCTACCCCATGCCTGCAGTTGACCACCTCTGCTACCCCATGCCTGCAGTTGAGCACCTCTGCTACCCCATGCCTGCAGTTGAGCACCTCTGCTACCCCATGCCTGTAGTTGAGCACCTCTGCTACACCATGCCTGCAGTTGAGCACCTCTGCTACCCCATGCCTGCAGTTGAGCACCTCAACTACCTCTTGCCTGCAGTTGAGCACCTCTGCTACCCCATGACTGCAGTTGAGCACCTCTGCTACCCCATGCCTGCGGTTGAGCACCTCTGCTACCACATGCCTGCAGTTGAGCACCTCTGCTACCCCATGCCTGCAGTTGAGCACCTCTGTTACCCCATGACTGCAGTTGAGCACCTCTACTACCCCATGCCTGCAGTTGAGCACCTCTGCTACCCCATGCCTGCAGTTGAGCACCTCTGCTATCCCATGCCTGTAGTTGAGCACCTCTGCTACCCCATGACTGCAGTTGAGCACCTCTGCTACCCCATGCCTGCAGTTGAGCACCTCTGCTGCCCCATGCCTGCAGTTGAGTACCTCTGCTACCCCATGCCTATAGTTGAGCACCTCTGCTACCCCATGACTGCAGTTGAGCACCTCTGCTACCCCATGCCTGCAGTTGAGCACCTCTGCTACCCCATGCCTGCAGTTGAGCACCTCTGCTATCCCATGCCTGTAGTTGAGCACCTCTGCTTCCCCATGCCTGCAGTTGAGCACCTCTGCTACCCTATGCCTGTAGCTGAGCACTTTTGCTATCCCATGAATGCAGGTGAGCACCTCTGCTACCCCATGCCTGCAGTTGACCACCTCTGCTGCCCCATGACTTCCATTGAGCACCTCTGCTACCCCATGACTGCAGTTGAACACCTCTGCTGCCCCATGACTGCAGTTGAGCACCTTTGCTACCCCATGACTGCAGTTGAGCACCTCTGCTACCCCATGCCTGCAGTTGAGCACCTCTGCTACACCATGACTGCATTTGAGCACCTCTGCTACCCCATGCCTGCAGTTGAGCACCTCTGGTACCCCATGCCTGCAGTTGAGCACCTCTGCTACCCCATGGCTGCAGTTGAGCACCTCTGCTACCCCATGGCTGCAGTTGAGCACCTCTGCTACCCCATGCCTGCAGTTGAGCACCTCTGCTACCCCATGCCTGCAGTTGAGAACCTCTGCTACCCCATGCCTGCAGTTGAGCACCTCTGCTACCCCATGCCTGCAGTTGAGCACCTCTGCTACCCCATGGCTGCAGTTGAGGACCTCTGCTACCCCATGCCTGCAGTTGAGTACCTCTGCTACCCCATGCCTGCAGTTGAGCACCTCTGCTACCCCATGCCTGCAGTTGAGCACCTCTGCTACCCCATGCCTGCAGTTGAGCACCTCTGCTACCCCATGCCTGCAGTTGAGCGCCTCTGCCACCCCATGCCTGCAGTTGAGCGCCTCTGCTACCCCATGCCTGCAGTTGAGCGCCTCTGCTACCCCATGCCTGCAGTTGAGCGCCTCTGCTACCCCATGCCTGCAGTTGAGCGCCTCTGCTACCCCATGCCTGCAGTTGAGCGCCTCTGCTACCCCATGCCTGCAGTTGAGCGCCTCTGCTACCCCATGCCTGCAGTTGAGCACCTCTGCTACCCCATGCCTGCAGTTGAGCACCTCTGCTACCCCATGCCTGCAGTTGAGCACCTCTGCTACCCCATGCCTGCAGTTGAGCACCTCTGCTACCCCATGCCTGCAGTTGAGCACCTCTGCTACCCCATGCCTGCAGTTGAGCACTTCTGCTACCCCATGCCTGCAGTTGAGCGCCTCTGCTACCCCATGCCTGCAGTTGAGCGCCTCTGCTACCCCATGCCTGCAGTTGAGCGCCTCTGCTACCCCATGCCCGCAGTTGAGCACCTCTGCTACCCCATGCCTGCAGTTGAGCACCTCTGCTACCCCATGCCTGCAGTTGAGCACCTCTGCTACCCCATGCCTGCAGTTGAGCACCTCTGCTACCCCATGATTGCAGTTGAGCACCTCTGCTACCCCATGCCTGCAGTTGAGCACCTCTGGTACCCCATGCCTGCAGTTGAGCACCTCTGCTACCCCACGCCTGCAGTTGAGCACCTCTGCTACCCGATGCCTGCAGTTGAGCACCTCTGCTACCCCATGCCTGCAGTTGAGCACCTCTGCTACCCCATGCCTGCAGTTGAGCACCTCTGCTACCCCATGCCTGCAGTTGAGCACCTCTGCTACCCCATGCCTGCAGTTGAGCACCTCTGCTACCCCATGCCTGCAGTTGAGCACCTCTGCTACCCTATGCCTGCAGTTGAGCACCTCTGCTACCCCATGACTGCAGTTTAGCACCTCTGCTACCCCATGCCTGCAGTTGAGCACCTCTGCTACCCCATGCCTGCAGTTGAGCACCTCTGCTACCCCATGCCTGCAGTTGAGCACCTCTGCTACCCCATGCCTGCAGTTGAGCACCTCTGCTACCCCATGCCTGCAGTTGAGCACCTCTGCTACCCCATGATTGCAGTTGAGCACCTCTGCTACCCCATGCCTGCAGTTGAGCACCTCTGGTACCCCATGCCTGCAGTTGAGCACCTCTGCTATCCCATGCCAGTAGTTGAGCACCTCTGCTACCCCATGCCTGTAGTTGAGCGCCTCTGCTACCCCATGCCTGCAGTTGAGCACCTCTGCTACCCCATGCCTGCAGTTGAGCACCTCTGCTACCCCATGCCTGCAGTTGAGCACCTCTGCTACCCCCTGCCTGCAGTTGAGCACCTCTGCTACCCCATGCCTGCAGTTGAGCGCTTCTGCTACCCCCTGCCTACAGTTGAGCGCCTCTGCTACCCCCTGCCTACAGTTGAGCGCCTCTGCTACCCCATGCCTGCAGTTGAGCGCCTCTGCTACCCCATGCCTGCAGTTGAGCGCCTCTGCTACCCCATGCCTGCAGTTGAGCACCTCTGCTACCCCATGCCTGCAGTTGAGCACCTCTGCTACCGCATGCCTGCAGTTGAGCATCTCTGCTACCCCATGCCTGCAGTTGAGCACCTCTGCTACCCGATGCCTGCAGTTGAGCACCTCTGCTATCCCATACATGTAGTTGAGCACCTCTGCTACGCCCTGCCTGCAGTTGAGCACCTCTGTTACCCCATGCCTGCAGTTGAGCACATCTGCTACCCCATGCCTGTAGTTGAGCACCTCTGCTACCCCATGCCTGTAGTTGAGCACATCTGCTACCCCATGCCTGTAGTTGAGCACCTCTGCTGCCCCATGCCTGTAGTTGAGCACCTCTGCTACCCCATGCCTGTAGTTGAGCGCCTCTGCTACCCCATGCCTGAAGTTGACCACCTCTGCTACCCCATGCCTGCAGTTGAGCACCTCTGCTACCCCATGCCTGCAGTTGAGCACCTCTGCTACCCCATGCCTGTAGTTGAGCACCTCTGCTACACCATGCCTGCAGTTGAGCACCTCTGCTACCCCATGCCTGCAGTTGAGCACCTCAACTACCTCTTGCCTGCAGTTGAGCACCTCTGCTACCCCATGACTGCAGTTGAGCACCTCTGCTACCCCATGCCTGCGGTTGAGCACCTCTGCTACCACATGCCTGCAGTTGAGCACCTCTGCTACCCCATGCCTGCAGTTGAGCACCTCTGTTACCCCATGACTGCAGTTGAGCACCTCTACTACCCCATGCCTGCAGTTGAGCACCTCTGCTACCCCATGCCTGCAGTTGAGCACCTCTGCTATCCCATGCCTGTAGTTGAGCACCTCTGCTACCCCATGACTGCAGTTGAGCACCTCTGCTACCCCATGCCTGCAGTTGAGCACCTCTGCTGCCCCATGCCTGCAGTTGAGTACCTCTGCTACCCCATGCCTATAGTTGAGCACCTCTGCTACCCCATGACTGCAGTTGAGCACCTCTGCTACCCCATGCCTGCAGTTGAGCACCTCTGCTACCCCATGCCTGCAGTTGAGCACCTCTGCTATCCCATGCCTGTAGTTGAGCACCTCTGCTTCCCCATGCCTGCAGTTGAGCACCTCTGCTACCCTATGCCTGTAGCTGAGCACTTTTGCTATCCCATGAATGCAGGTGAGCACCTCTGCTACCCCATGCCTGCAGTTGACCACCTCTGCTGCCCCATGACTTCCATTGAGCACCTCTGCTACCCCATGACTGCAGTTGAACACCTCTGCTGCCCCATGACTGCAGTTGAGCACCTTTGCTACCCCATGACTGCAGTTGAGCACCTCTGCTACCCCATGCCTGCAGTTGAGCACCTCTGCTACACCATGACTGCATTTGAGCACCTCTGCTACCCCATGCCTGCAGTTGAGCACCTCTGGTACCCCATGCCTGCAGTTGAGCACCTCTGCTACCCCATGGCTGCAGTTGAGCACCTCTGCTACCCCATGGCTGCAGTTGAGCACCTCTGCTACCCCATGCCTGCAGTTGAGCACCTCTGCTACCCCATGGCTGCAGTTGAGAAACTCTGCTACCCCATGCCTGCAGTTGAGCACCTCTGCTACCCCATGCCTGCAGTTGAGCACCTCTGCTACCCCATGCCTGCAGTTGAGCGCCTCTGCTACCCCATGCCTGCAGTTGAGCGCCTCTGCTACCCCATGCCTGCAGTTGAGCGCCTCTGCTACCCCATGCCCGCAGTTGAGCACCTCTGCTACCCCATGCCTGCAGTTGAGCACCTCTGCTACCCCATGCCTGCAGTTGAGCACCTCTGCTACCCCATGCCTGCAGTTGAGCACCTCTGCTACCCCATGATTGCAGTTGAGCACCTCTGCTACCCCATGCCTGCAGTTGAGCACCTCTGGTACCCCATGCCTGCAGTTGAGCACCTCTGCTACCCCACGCCTGCAGTTGAGCACCTCTGCTACCCGATGCCTGCAGTTGAGCACCTCTGCTACCCCATGCCTGCAGTTGAGCACCTCTGCTACCCCATGCCTGCAGTTGAGCACCTCTGCTACCCCATGCCTGCAGTTGAGCACCTCTGCTACCCCATGCCTGCAGTTGAGCACCTCTGCTACCCTATGCCTGCAGTTGAGCACCTCTGCTACCCCATGACTGCAGTTTAGCACCTCTGCTACCCCATGCCTGCAGTTGAGCACCTCTGCTACCCCATGCCTGCAGTTGAGCACCTCTGCTACCCCATGCCTGCAGTTGAGCACCTCTGCTACCCCATGCGTGCAGTTGAGCACCTCTGCTACCCCATGCCTGCAGTTGAGCACCTCTGCTACCCCATGATTGCAGTTGAGCACCTCTGCTACCCCATGCCTGCAGTTGAGCACCTCTGGTACCCCATGCCTGCAGTTGAGCACCTCTGCTATCCCATGCCAGTAGTTGAGCACCTCTGCTACCCCATGCCTGTAGTTGAGCGCCTCTGCTACCCCATGCCTGCAGTTGAGCACCTCTGCTACCCCATGCCTGCAGTTGAGCACCTCTGCTACCCCATGCCTGCAGTTGAGCACCTCTGCTACCCCCTGCCTGCAGTTGAGCACCTCTGCTACCCCATGCCTGCAGTTGAGCGCTTCTGCTACCCCCTGCCTACAGTTGAGCGCCTCTGCTACCCCCTGCCTACAGTTGAGCGCCTCTGCTACCCCATGCCTGCAGTTGAGCGCCTCTGCTACCCCATGCCTGCAGTTGAGCGCCTCTGCTACCCCATGCCTGCAGTTGAGCACCTCTGCTACCCCATGCCTGCAGTTGAGCACCTCTGCTACCGCATGCCTGCAGTTGAGCATCTCTGCTACCCCATGCCTGCAGTTGAGCACCTCTGCTACCCGATGCCTGCAGTTGAGCACCTCTGCTATCCCATACATGTAGTTGAGCACCTCTGCTACGCCCTGCCTGCAGTTGAGCACCTCTGCTACCCCATGCCTGCAGTTGAGCACATCTGCTACCCCATGCCTGTAGTTGAGCACCTCTGCTACCCCATGCCTGTAGTTGAGCACATCTGCTACCCCATGCCTGTAGTTGAGCACCTCTGCTGCCCCATGCCTGTAGTTGAGAACCTCTGCTACCCCATGCCTGTAGTTGAGCGCCTCTGCTACCCCATGCCTGCAGTTGACCACCTCTGCTACCCCATGCCTGCAGTTGAGCACCTCTGCTACCCCATGCCTGCAGTTGAGCACCTCTGCTACCCCATGCCTGTAGTTGAGCACCTCTGCTACACCATGCCTGCAGTTGAGCACCTCTGCTACCCCATGCCTGCAGTTGAGCACCTCAACTACCTCTTGCCTGCAGTTGAGCACCTCTGCTACCCCATGACTGCAGTTGAGCACCTCTGCTACCCCATGCCTGCGGTTGAGCACCTCTGCTACCACATGCCTGCAGTTGAGCACCTCTGCTACCCCATGCCTGCAGTTGAGCACCTCTGTTACCCCATGACTGCAGTTGAGCACCTCTACTACCCCATGCCTGCAGTTGAGCACCTCTGCTACCCCATGCCTGCAGTTGAGCACCTCTGCTATCCCATGCCTGTAGTTGAGCACCTCTGCTACCCCATGACTGCAGTTGAGCACCTCTGCTACCCCATGCCTGCAGTTGAGCACCTCTGCTGCCCCATTCCTGCAGTTGAGTACCTCTGCTACCCCATGCCTATAGTTGAGCACCTCTGCTACCCCATGACTGCAGTTGAGCACCTCTGCTACCCCATGCCTGCAGTTGAGCACCTCTGCTACCCCATGCCTGCAGTTGAGCACCTCTGCTATCCCATGCCTGTAGTTGAGCACCTCTGCTTCCCCATGCCTACAGTTGAGCACCTCTGCTACCCTATGCCTGTAGCTGAGCACTTTTGCTATCCCATGAATGCAGGTGAGCACCTCTGCTACCCCATGCCTGCAGTTGACCACCTCTGCTGCCCCATGACTTCCATTGAGCACCTCTGCTACCCCATGACTGCAGTTGAACACCTCTGCTGCCCCATGACTGCAGTTGAGCACCTTTGCTACCCCATGACTGCAGTTGAGCACCTCTGCTACCCCATGCCTGCAGTTGAGCACCTCTGCTACACCATGACTGCATTTGAGCACCTCTGCTACCCCATGCCTGCAGTTGAGCACCTCTGGTACCCCATGCCTGCAGTTGAGCACCTCTGCTACCCCATGGCTGCAGTTGAGCACCTCTGCTACCCCATGGCTGCAGTTGAGCACCTCTGCTACCCCATGCCTGCAGTTGAGCACCTCTGCTACCCCATGGCTGCAGTTGAGAACCTCTGCTACCCCATGCCTGCAGTTGAGCACCTCTGCTACCCCATGCCTGCAGTTGAGCACCTCTGCTACCCCATGGCTGCAGTTGAGGACCTCTGCTACCCCATGCCTGCAGTTGAGTACCTCTGCTACCCCATGCCTGCAGTTGAGCACCTCTGCTACCCCATGCCTGCAGTTGAGCACCTCTGCTACCCCATGCCTGCAGTTGAGCACCTCTGCTACCCCATGCCTGCAGTTGAGCACCTCTGCTACCCCATGGCTGCAGTTGAGCACCTCTGCTACCCCATGCCTGCAGTTGAGCACCTCTGCTACACCATGCCTGCAGTTGAGCACCTTTGCTACACCATGCCTGCAGTTGAGCGCCTCTGCTACCCCATGCCTGCAGTTGAGCACCTCTGCTACACCATGCCTGCAGTTGAGCACCTCTGCTACCCCATGCCTGCAGTTGAGCACCTCTGCTACCCCATGCCTGCAGTTGAGCACCTCTGCTACCCCATGACTGCAGTTGAGCACCTCTACTACCCCATGCCTGCAGTTGAGCACCTCTGCTACCCCATGCCTGCAGTTGAGCACCTCTGCTATCCCATGCCTGTAGTTGAGCACCTCTGCTACCCCATGACTGCAGTTGAGCACCTCTGCTACCCCATGCCTGCAGTTGAGCACCTCTGCTACCCCATGCCTGCAGTTGAGTACCTCTGCTACCCCATGCCTGTAGTTGAGCACCTCTGCTACCCCATGACTGCAGTTGAGCACCTCTGCTACCCCATGCATGCAGTTGAGCACCTCTGCTACCCCATGCCGGCAGTTGAGCACCTCTGCTATCCCATGCCTGTAGTTGAGCACCTCTGCTTCCCCATGCCTGCAGTTGAGCACCTCTGCTACCCTATGCCTGTAGCTGAGCACTTTTGCTATCCCATGAATGCAGGTGAGCACCTCTGCTACCCCATGCCTGCAGTTGACCACCTCTGCTGCCCCATGACTTCCATTGAGCACCTCTGCTACCCCATGACTGCAGTTGAACACCTCTGCTACCCCATGACTGCAGTTGAGCACCTTTGCTACCCCATGACTGCAGTTGAGCACCTCTGCTACCCCATGCCTGCAGTTGAGCACCTCTGCTACACCATGACTGCAGTTGAGCACCTCTGCTACCCCATGCCTGCAGTTGAGCACCTCTGGTACCCCATGCCTGCAGTTGAGAACCTCTGCTACCCCATGGCTGCAGTTGAGCACCTCTGCTACCCCATGCCTGCAGTTGAGCACCTCTGCTACCCCATGCCTGCAGTTGAGCACCTCTGCTACCCCATGGCTGCAGTTGAGAACCTCTGCTACCCCATGCCTGCAGTTGAGCACCTCTGCTACCCCATGCCTGCAGTTGAGCACCTCTGCTACCTCATGGCTGCAGTTGAGCACCTCTGCTACCCCATGCCTGCAGTTGAGCACCTCTGCTACCCCATGCCTGCAGTTGAGCACCTCTGCTACCCCATGCCTGCAGTTGAGCACCTCTGCTACCCCATGCCTGCAGTTGAGCACCTCTGCTACCCCATACCTGCAGTTGAGCACCTCTGCTACCCCATGCCTGCAGTTGAGCGCCTCTGCTACCCCATGCCTGCAGTTGAGCACCTCTGCTACACCATGCCTGCAGTTGAGCACCTCTGCTACCCCATACCTGCAGTTGAGCACCTCTGCTACCCCATGCCTGCAGTTGAGCACCTCTGCTACCCCATGTCTGCAGTTGAGCACCTCTGCTACCCCATGTCTGCAGTTGAGCACCTCTGCTACCCCATGACTGCAGTTGAGCACCTCTGCTACCCCATGCCTGCAGTTGAGCACCTCTGCTGCCCCATGCCTGCAGTTGAGTACCTCTGCTACCCCATGCCTATAGTTGAGCACCTCTGCTACCCCATGACTGCAGTTGAGCACCTCTGCTACCCCATGTCTGCAGTTGAGCACCTCTGCTACCCCATGCCTGCAGTTGAGCACCTCTGCTATCCCATGCCTGTAGTTGAGCACCTCTGCTTCCCCATGCCTGCAGTTGAGCACCTCTGCTACCCTATGCCTGTAGCTGAGCACTTTTGCTATCCCATGAATGCAGGTGAGCACCTCTGCTACCCCATGCCTGCAGTTGACCACCTCTGCTGCCCCATGACTTCCATTGAGCACCTCTGCTACCCCATGACTGCAGTTGAACACCTCTGCTACCCCATGACTGCAGTTGAGCACCTTTGCTACCCCATGACTGCAGTTGAGCACCTCTGCTACCCCATGCCTGCAGTTGAGCTCCTCTGCTACACCATGACTGCAGTTGAGCACCTCTGCTACCCCATGCCTGCAGTTGAGCACCTCTGGTACCCCATGCCTGCAGTTGAGCACCTCTGCTACCCCATGCCTGCAGTTGAGCACCTCTGCTACCCCATGGCTGCAGTTGAGAACCTCTGCTACCCCATGCCTGCAGTTGAGCACCTCTGCTACCCCATGGCTGCAGTTGAGCACCTCTGCTACCCCATGCCTGCAGTTGAGCACCTCTGCTACCCCATGCATGCAGTTGAGCACCTCTGCTACACCATGACTGCAGTTGAGCACCTCTGCTACACCATGCCTGCAGTTGAGCGCCTCTGCTACACCATGCCTGCAGTTGAGCACCTCTGCTACACCATGCCTGCAGTTGAGCACCTCTGCTACCCCATGCCTGCAGTTGAGCACCTCTGCTACCCCATGCCTGCAGTTGAGCACCTCTGCTACCCCATGCCTGCAGTTGAGCACCTCTGCTACCCCATGCCTGCAGTTGAGCACCTCTGCTACCCCATGCCTGTAGTTGAGCACCTCTGCTACCCCATGCCTGCAGTTGAGCACCTCTGCTACCCCATGCCTGCAGTTGAGCACCTCTGCTACCCCATGCCTGCAGTTGAGCACCTCTGCTACCCCATGCCTGCAGTTGAGCACCTCTGCTACACCATGACTGCAGTTGAGCATCTCTGCTACACCATGCCTGCAGTTGAGCGCCTCTGCTACACCATGCCTGCAGTTGAGCACCTCTGCTACACCATGCCTGCAGTTGAGCACCTCTGCTACCCCATGCCTGCAGTTGAGCACCTCTGCTACCCCATGCCTGCAGTTGAGCACCTCTGCTACCCCATGCCTGCAGTTGAGCACCTCTGCTACCCCATGCCTGCAGTTGAGCACCTCTGCTACCCCATGCCTGCAGTTGAGCATCTCTGCTACCCTATGACTGTAGTTGAGCACCTCTGCTACCCCATGCCTGCAGTTGAGCACCTCTGCTACCCCATGCCTGCAGTTGAGCACCTCTGCTACCCCATGCCTGCAGTTGAGCACCTCTGCTACACCATGCCTGCAGTTGAGCACCTCTGCTACCCCATGCCTGCAGTTGAGCACCTCTGCTACCCCATGCCTGCAGTTGAGCACCTCTGCTACCCCATGCCTGCAGTTGAGCACCTCTGCTACACCATGCCTGCAGTTGAGCACCTCTGCTACCCCATGCCTGCAGTTGAGCACCTCTGCTACCCCATGCCTGCAGTTGAGCACCTCTGCTACCCCATGCCTGCAGTTGAGCACCTCTGCTACCCCATGACTGCAGTTGAGCACCTCTGCTACCCCATGCCTGCAGTTGAGCACCTCTGCTACCCCATGACTGTAGTTGAGCACCTCTGCTACCCCATGCCTGCAGTTGAGCACCTCTGCTACCCTATGCCTGCAGTTGAGCACCTCTGCTACCCCATGCCTGCAGTTGAGCACCTCTGCTACCCCATGCTTGCAGTTGAGCACCTCTGCTACCCCATGCCTGCAGTTGAGCACCTCTGCTACACCATGCCTGCAGTTGAGCACCTCTGCTACCCCATGCCTGCAGTTGAGCACCTCTGCTACCCCATGCCTGCAGTTGAGCACCTCTGCTACCCCATGCCTGCAGTTGAGCACCTCTGCTACCCCATGCCTGCAGTTGAGCACCTCTGCTACCCCATGCCTGCAGTTGAGCACCTCTGCTACACCATGCATGCAGTTGACCACCTCTGTTACCCCCATGCCTGCAGTTGAGCACGTCTGCTACCCCATGCCTGCAGTTGAGCACCTCTGCTACCCCATGCCTGCAGTTGAGCACCTCTGCTACCCCATGACTGCAGTTGAGCACCTCTGCTACCCCATGCCTGCAGTTGAGCACCTTTGCTACCCCATGACTGTAGTTGAGCACCTCTGCTACCCCATGCCTGCAGTTGAGCACCTCTGCTACCCCATGCCTGCAGTTGAGCACCTCTGCTACCCCATGCCTGCAGTTGAACACCTCTGCTACCACATGGCTGCAGTTGAGCACCTCTGCTACCACATGGCTGCAGTTGAGCACCTCTGCTACCACATGCCTGCAGTTGAGCACCTCTGCTACACCATGCCTGCAGTTGAGCACCTCTGCTACCACATGGCTGCAGTTGAGCACCTCTGCTGCCCCATGCCTGCAGTTGAGCACCTCTGCTGCCCCATGCCTGCAGTTGAGCACCTCTGCTGCCCCATGCCTGCAGTTGAGCACCTCTGCTGCCCCATGCCTGCAGTTGAGCACTCTGCTACACCATGCCTGCAGTTGAGCACCTCTGCTGCCCCATGCCTGCAGTTGAGCACCTCTGCTGCCCCATGCCTGCAGTTGAGCACCTCTGCTACCCCATGCCTGCAGTTGAGCACCTCTGCTACCCCATGCCTGCAGTTGAGCACCTCTGCTGCCCCATGCCTGCAGTTGAGCACCTCTGCTACCCCATGCCTGCAGTTGAGCACCTCTGCTACCCCATGCCTGCAGTTGAGCACCTCTGCTACCCCATGCCTGCAGTTGAGCACCTCTGCTACCCCATGCCTGCAGTTGAGCACCTCTGCTACCCCATGCCTGCAGTTGAGCACCTCTGCTACCCCATGCCTGCAGTTGAGCACCTCTGCTACCCCATGCCTGCAGTTGAGCACCTCTGCTACCCCATGCCTGCAGTTGAGCACCTCTGCTACCCCATGCCTGCAGTTGAGCACCTCTGCTACCCCATGCCTGCAGTTGAGCACCTCTGCTACCCCATGCCTGCAGTTGAGCACCTCTGCTACCCCATGCCTGCAGTTGAGCACCTCTGCTACCCCATGCCTGCAGTTGAGCACCTCTGCTACCCCATGCCTGCAGTTGAGCACCTCTGCTACCCCATGCCTGCAGTTGAGCACCTCTGCTACCCCATGCCTGCAGTTGAGCACCTCTGCTACCCCATGCCTGCAGTTGAGCACCTCTGCTACCCCATGCCTACTCTTGCACTTTAAATAGCAGTCTCCTGTGTGGTATTGTGTCAAATATTTTCTCGCAGTTACAGGAAGATATAATCAACACCACCTTCTCTCTTGTTTCTTTTTATTCTCCCTCTCTATCATAAAAATCTAAAAGATTCCTTAGAAAAAATTTTAGCACTAAACCTATGCCATTTCCTTCTATTATTTTTTATGGTGCTCAAGAAATTCCTTCTCATATTTGTATTATATTAACTAGTATGGTAGTCAGTGATGCTGGTCTGTAGTTCACAACTTACAGTTTATTTCGTTTCTTGTATCATGTGTTCACATGTGTCAATCTTGCTGCCATCTACTCATTATGTAAACCTTGCCAAGAGGCCACAGAATTCTGCAATTCAAGTAATTTTAGAATTCCCAATAATTTACGTGTTTGAGGTGTTATAGGTGTGTGTACCTTGTGTGAGTCTGCAACTGTCTGGAAAAGGGGTTATTAATGTACAGCAATTTATTAATGTATACTGTTAGCGTGTGGTCATGGCTTTGTTGGTACGTGAACTATTTTAGAAAGGGATATAGGTGGGTAGAGAGGGAGATAGGTGGGTAGAGAGGTATAGAGGTGGGTAGAGAGGGATAGAGGTGGGTAGGGAGGGAGATAGGTGGGTAGAGAGGTATAGAGGTGGGTAGAGAGGGATAGAGGTGGGTAGGGAGGGAGATAGGTGGGTAGAGATGGATAGAGGTGGGTAGGGAGGGAGATAGTTGGGTAGAGAGGGATAGAGGTGGGAAGAGAGTAAAATACACTTGACCCAGTTCTAGCCTTGTAGAGAGACTACAAGAAGGGGAGGAAGGAGGCAAGATAGTTCTCTTGCTACATCCCCTCCATTACACCTACACATCCCTCCATAATCACTTCAGAGAACATCACACAGACAGCGTGTTGAGTCCCCACCCACAGACTAAGAGTCCTCACTGACAGACACGAGGGAGAGCCCTCAGTCACCAACAGACAACAAAGACTGTCTCCACCACTAATAATAGTGTGTGAAACATGATACTGGACACATGATTGGTGGACACAGGAAACATTATCACCAGACTCACACTGATTGAGAGGTATTGACTTTACTTAAGACAAGTGACGGAGAGTGCACACTAAATTTCCTCGTTACAGTGCGTGCACACACACAGACACACAGACACACACACACACACACACACACACACACACACACACACACACACACACACACACACACACACACACACACAGCTGGAATTCAATCGGATTAAGTGCTAGGTCGTGTAATTTAGGTAAAAAGGGAAGAGACCGTAGGTGGAGTACACACTGGGAAGAGACCGTAGGTGGAGTACACACTGGGAAGAGACCGTAGGTGGAGTACACACTGGGAAGAGACCGTAGGTGGAGTACACACTGGGAAGAGACCGTAGGTGGAGTACACACTGGGAAGAGACCGTAGGTGGAGTACATACTGGGAAGAGACCGTAGGTGGAGTACACACTGGGAAGAGACCGTAGGTGGAGTACACACTGGGAAGAGACCGTAGATGAAGTACACACTGGGAAGAGACATACTACAAACAGAGTACACACTGGGAAGAGACCGTAGATGAAGTACACACTGGGAAGAGACCGTAGGTGGAGTACACACTGGGAAGAGACCGTAAGTGGAGTACATACTGGGAAGAGACCGTAGGTGGAGTACACACTGGGAAGAGACCGTAGATGAAGTACACACTGGGAAGAGACCGTAGGTGGAGTACATACTGGGAAGAGACCGTAGGTGGAGTACACACTGGGAAGAGACCGTAGGTGGAGTACGCCACACAAACCCACACAAACCCACACACACACACACACCCACACAAACCCACACACCCACACACACCCACACAAACCCACACACCCACACACACCCACACAAACCCACACACACACACACACCCACACAAACCCACACACACACACACACCCACACAAACCCACACACCCACACAAACCCACACACCCACACACACCCACACAAACCCACACACACACACACACCCACACAAACCCACACACACACACACACCCACACAAACCCACACACCCACACACACACACACAAACCCACACACACACACACACCCACACAAACCCACACACCCACACACACCCACACAAACCCACACACACACACACACACACACACACACACACACACACACACACACACACACACACACACACACACACACACACACACACACACACACACACACACACACAAACCCACAGACACACACACACCCTGTGTCACCCTGTGTCACAAACCTTCTGGAGTTTTATGATAAAATAACAGAAGTAAGACAAGAGAGAGAGGGGTGGGTTGATTGCATCTTCTTGGACTGCAAGAAGGCCTTTGACACAGTTCCTCACAAGAGATTAGTGCAGAAGCTAGAGCATCAGGCGCATATAACAGGAAGGGCACTGCAATGGATCAGAGAATACCTGACAGGGAGGCAACAACGAGTCATGGTACGTAATGATGTATCACAGTGGGCACCTGTGACGAGCGGGGTCCCACAGGGGTCGGTCCTAGGACCAGTGCTATTTTTGGTATATGTGAACGACATGACGGAAGGGTTAGACTCAGAAGTGTCCCTGTTTGCAGATGATGTGAAGTTAATGAGGAGAATTAAATCTGATGAGGACCAGGCAGGACTTCAAAGAGACCTGGACAGACTGGACACCTGGTCCAGCAAATGGCTTCTCGAATTTAATCCTGCCAAATGCAAAGTCATGAAGATGGGGGAGGGGCACAGAAGACCACAGACAGAGTATAGGCGAGGTGGCCAAAGACTGCAAACCTCACTCAAGGAGAAAGATCTTGGGGTGAGTATAACACCGAGCATGTCTCCGGAAGCACACATCAATCAGATAACTGCTGCAGCATATGGGCGCCTGGCAAACCTGAGAACAGCATTCCGATACCTTAGTAAGGAATCATTCAAGACACTGTACACCGTGTATGTCAGGCCCATACTGGAGTATGCAGCACCTGTTTGGAACCCGCACTTGATAAAGCACGTCAAGAAACTAGAGAAAGTACAAAGGTTTGCGACAAGGTTAGTTCCAGAGCTAAGGGGAATGTCCTATGAAGAAAGATTAAGGGAAATCGGCCTGACCACACTGGAGGACAGGAGGGTCAGGGGAGACATGATAACGACATATAAAATACTGCGTGGAATAGACAAGGTGGACAAAGACAGGATGTTCCAGGGAGGGGACACAGAAACAAGAGGCCACAATTGGAAGTTGAAGACACAAATGAGTCAGAGAGATAGTAGGAAGTATTTCTTCAGTCATAGAGTTGTAAGGCAGTGGAATAGCCTAGAAAATGACGTAGTGGAGGCAGGAACCATACACAGTTTTAAGACGAGGTTTGATAAAGCTCATGGAGCGGGGAGAGAGAGGGCCTAGTAGCAACCGGTGAAGAGGCGGGGCCAGGAGCTAGGACTCGACCCCTGCAACCACAAATAGGTGAGTACAAATAGGTGAGTACACCCACACAAACCCACACACCCACACACACCCACACAAACCCACACACACACACGCACACACACACACACACACACACACACACACACACACACACACACACACACACACACACACACACACACACACACACACACACTCGTGGAGGAGTCACGCGGTTTGAGCTCGTGTTTTGGTGGTAATTTCTGACTGTGCCATAAGGAATAGAGTGTGGGATATAGGTGTGTGCACGCATAAGAGTGCATATAATCACTTAAGCCCCGAAAAAAGGAAATATAAGTGAGCACAGAAAAGAAAACAAAGGAAATAGTGACTAAGTGTTTAGTGGGGGCCGTTGGAAGGGTGAACGGTTGTGTCAGGCCTAAATAGTGTTGCCCTAATAACGCTGTGGGGTATTTGAAGAATAAGTGCGACTCAAGACCAGGGAGATAAGATATATGTATAGATGTGTCAGTAAATACAGTAAATTAGTAGAGCTAGAAACTATAGTGCATACAGGAAGTTAGTGGAAAAATTACCGAGAAGCATCAAACATCTTCAACTTCTGGGACAGGACAGACCCGCAACGTTACTCCACTGCCAGCCGCAAGTAATATTCACCTAGTTTGAGTTGCATGGGGTCAATAGTACCTGTCTCTAGCTGGAATTGGGGGTCACTCTCCTCGAGCTATCAGAGTTAGAATAAGCAGCATTTACTGGCATTTAACAGAATTTAGAGGTAGTGGCATATAGGCGAAGCCTAGTGTATTTATTTTTGAACGTAATTTTAAACGCATAAGACAGTACAATGTGAACCAAGAGA
The DNA here is from genome assembly GCF_038502225.1 of Cherax quadricarinatus. NCBI lineage: Eukaryota > Metazoa > Arthropoda > Malacostraca > Decapoda > Parastacidae > Cherax > Cherax quadricarinatus. The sequence goes on from NC_091295.1 coordinate 16,790,945, forward strand.
TCGGGTACATATGCAATACATATGCAATGCATATGCAGTACATATGCAATACATACGTGGGAAATAAGGACTGTTTACATAAACATATGCACACACACTAGGTGAGAACAGGATCTGCTGTTAGGCACTTGAATAGCTGTAGCACACACACACACACACACACACACACACATGAACACACACACACACACACACACACACACACACACACATACAGACACACGCACACACACATATACAGGATTTCACACCTTCCTGTGAAGTGACCCTCTAACCCTACCTTTCCCCCCCGTCTCTCTCCCTCTCCTCTCTCTTTCTCTCTCTCTCTCTCTCTCTCTCTCTCTCTCTCTCTCTCTCTCTCTCTCTCTCTCTCTCTCTCTCTCTCTCTCTCTCTCTCTCTCTCTATCCCTTTCTCTCATCCTCTCTCTCTTCCTCTCTCTCTTCCTCTCTCTCTTCCTCTCTCTCTTCCTCTCACTCTTCCTCTCTCTCTCTTCCTCTCTCTCTCCCTCTCCCTCTCTCTCTTCCTCTCTTCCTCTCTCTCTTCCTCTTCTCTCTCTCTCTCTTTCCTTGTCACTCCCCCCCTCTCTCTTTCCTTTTCCCTCTCTCTCACTTTCTCCCCCTTTTCCCTTCTTTTCCCCTCCTTCTACCCTCCCCTTCTCTCTCTTTCTCCCTCTCTCTCACTCTCTCCCCCTTTTTCTTTTTCTCTTTCTCTCTCTCTTTCACTAAAAAAAAAATGGTTTGGACTCGCAGGAATCAGGGATCAGATGACAATGGTACTGGTAGGGAGGAATGGATGGAGGAGAAGTGGAAAAGGATAGAGCAAAAATGGGAGAGAAAATTAGGAGAGCTTTCTGAAAAAATGGAGAAAGAGCTCTCTGTGAAATGGGAAAAGAGGTTGGAGAAGGAGACGAAGAATTGGGAGGCACAAGTCGAAACTGCAGTAGCCAGGGTAAAGGTCCTAGAATTTGAGGTAAACAGGCTGAAGCAAGTCTCAGGGGTAGTGACCAGAGAAGACACACCATATGAAGCTGAGAGGCTGAACAGGAAGGAAGGAGATATGAATTATGCTAAGGTCATATCAGCCTGCAAAGAAGGGTCAGGGAGTGGAAGGGAAGAGCAGATGGGTGCAGATGGAGAGGGAGATAGGTCGAATGCTGAGGCACAACCATGCTACCAAGAGCCACTGGAAAAATCAAGGGAGAAAATGACCACATACAGACAGGAACCAGAGTCACAGAGGGAGAGGCAATGGGAGGAGGAAAGGGCCAAATCAGTGTTTATCCATGGGCTTCGGGAGAGAGAGAAAAGGACACACACTGAAAGACGGCAGGAAGAAAGAAAGGAGATTGAGAAAATCATCACAGAAATAGGGGGAGAAGACATGGACGAGATTGTAAATTTTCAGAGAATAGGGGGGTACTTGAAGGGGAGAAACCGACCGATCAAGCTGATTCTCAGGACAGAAACAGTGCGGAACAGGATCCTCCAAGAAAAACCACGGTTGAAAAGCTCGGAAGAGTACAAGAAGGTGTTCCTAGACAGAGACAGAACACAAACAGAGAGACAGCAGCTGAGGGAGAGGACAAAAAAGCGAAAGGAGCTAGGAAAGGAGACAAGGATGGAACCAGCAGAGGTCAGTCAGAACAGAACAGAGCAGCAAGGGCAAGCACACACACAATTATCCTCAGAACCCCACAACCTATCACACCATCCCAACACACAATACAATCCATACCCACAGCTTCCATCCAACCCCCAACCATAGAATCTCACAGTATGCTACCAGATCTCCCACCCCCACAGGCCCCCCAAACCACAGTGTTGGAAAGGAAACTGAAGGTATGGTACACAAACGCTGATGGAATAACAAACAAGTGGGAGGAGTGGCACGAAACAGTCAAAGAGGCATCACCAGACATCATAGCGATCACAGAAACCAAGCTTACAGGTATGATAACAGATGCCATCTTTCCAACGGGATACCAGATCCTGAGGAAAGACAGAAGGAACAGGGGGGGGTGGAGGAGTGGCATTGCTGATCAAACACCGACGGAATTTTGATGAGCTGGAGAGAGGAGACAGCGGAGAAGAAAGTGATTGCATAGCGGGAACGCTTCACTCTGGAGGTCCCAAGGTGATAATTGCAGTGATGTATAACCCACCATAGAACAGCAGGAGGCCAAGGCAAGAGTATGACGAGAGCAATAGAGCGATGGTTGACCCATTGGCTACAGTGGCCAGAAGAGCTCATGCAAGAAGGGCAAAGCTCCTGATCATGGGCGACTTTAACCACAAGGAGATCGAATGGGAGAACTTGGAGCCACATGGGGGCCAAGATACATGGAGGGCTAAGATGATGGAGGTGGTACTGGAAAACTTCATGTACCAACACGTAAGGGACACTACAAGAGAGAGAGGAGAGGATGAACCAGCAAGACTGGACTTTGTATTCACCTTGAGTAGTGCAGATATTGAGGACATCACATATGAAAGACCCCTTGGGGCCAGCGATCATGTGGTTTTGAGCTTCGAATACACAGTAGAGCTACAAGTGGAGGGGGAAGCAGGAAGGCCAGGACAAATGAAACCAAACTACAGGAAAGGGGACTACACAGGAATGAGGAACTTCCTGAATGAGGTTCAGTGGAACAGAGAACTGGCAGGGAAGTCAGTTAATGAGATGATGGAATATGTAGCAACAATGTGCAAGGAGGCTGAGGAGAGGTTTGTACCTAAGGGTAACAGGAATAATGAAACACATATGCAACAGTTAGGTATCTTTATTTCGAAACGTTTCGCCTACACAGTAGGCTTCTTCAGTCGAGTACAGAAAAGTTGATAGAAGCAGAAGATACTTGAAGACGATGTAATCAGTCCATCACCCTTAAAGTTTTGAGGTGGTCAGTCCCTCAGTCTGGAGAAGAGCATTGTTCCATAGTATGAAACAATATGGAGATGAAGTGGCAGGATGGAGCCCTATATAGCGCCAAGAGGTGAGACGTAGGTCACTAGAAGGGGTAAGAACTCAGATGTTGGGAGGTCAGGTCCCTCTCAAATCCAGCCGTTCTCACTAGTAGAGGTTGTCGAAGTTGATTGTATGTCTGTACCAAGATACCCTTGTGTTGCAGTGTCTGACAGATTGAACATTAAAATGGTATAAAATACCGACAGGTTGTTAGGTAAGACACATATGCAACAGTTAGGTATCTTTATTTCGAAACGTTTCGCCTACACAGTAGGCTTCTTCAGTCGAGTACAGAAAAGTTGATAGAGGGACCTGACCTCCCAACATCTGAGTTCTTACCTCTTCTAGTGACCTACGTCTCACTTCTTGGCGCTATATAAGGCTCCATCCTGCCACTTCATCTCCATATTGTTTCATACTATGGAACAATGCTCTTCTCCAGACTGAGGGACTGACCACCTCAAAACTTTAAGGGTGATGGACTGATTACATCGTCTTCAAGTATCTTCTGCTTCTATCAACTTTTCTGTACTCGACTGAAGAAGCCTACTGTGTAGGCGAAACGTTTCATAATAAAGATACCTAACTGTTGCATATGTGTCTTACCTGACAACCTGTCGGTATTTTATACCATTTTAATGTTCAGGAATAATGAAAAAGCCAGGATGAGCCCATGGTTCACCCAAAGGTGCAGGGAGGCAAAAACCAAGTGTGCTAGGGAATGGAAGAAATATAGAAGGCAAATGACCCAGGAGAATAAGGAGAGCAGTCATAGAGCCAGAAACGAATATGCACAGATAAGAAGGGAGGCCCAACGTCAATATGAAAACGACATAGCAGCAAAAGCCAAATCTGACCCGAAGCTGTTATACAGCCACATCAGGAAGAAAACAACCGTCAAGGACCAGGTAATCAGGCTAAGGAAGGAAGGAGGAGAGACAACAAGAAATGACAGTGAAGTATGTGAGGAACTCAACAAGAGATTCAAAGAAGTGTTCACAGAGGAGACAGAAGGGGCTCCAGAAAGACGGAGAGGTGGGGTACACCACCATGTGCTGGACACAGTACACACAACCGAGGAAGAAGTGAAGAGGCTTCTGAGTGAGCTAGATACCTCAAAGGCAATGGGGCCAGATAACATCTCTCCATGGGCCCTGAGAGAGGGAGCAGAGGCGCTATGTGTACCCCTAACAACAATATTCAATACATCTATCGAAACAGGGAGATTGCCTGAGGCATGGAAGACAGCAAATGTGGTCCCAATCTTTAAAAAAGGAGACAGACATCAAGCACTAAACTACAGACCAGTGTTACTGACATGTATAGCATGCAAAATCATGGAAAAGATTGTCAGGAGAAGAATGGTGGAACATCTAGAAAGGAATGATCTCATCACCAGCAGCCAACATGGTTTCAGAGACGGGAAATCCTGTCCATAACTGATGATACCTATTGCAAGATAGATGTATTGTTAGAAGCCTATGGTGGGGCTGTTATAAAAGTGCCTCTGCACAAAGTTTATATTGAAACAAGCTATTATACTGGTTATATTTCAGTGGGTATATCCAGTGGTGTATTTCCCATCAGGTCAGTGGACTTGTTGATAGGGAACGATATCCTTCATGCTGGTATATGTAAAGAACCACTTGTGATTGATAATAACACTGATGATAATTATGCCATTGAAGCTTGTAGAGAGAATCCTATTTTATTTCCTCTCAGCGCAATTACTAGAGCTATGTCAAAGATTCAACAACCTTCCTTGTCTATTGTTGAGTTAGTGGACGACAATGATTTGGGGTTGAATATGTTGTTTAGTGACGCTCTGCGCCCAGGATCATTAACACTGACTCCCCCCGGTCATCAACCTAGTCAGGACACAACTGACGTTAAATTTTTAACTCATGATGATTTAATCAAGGATCAGTTTGTTGATCAGTCACTGGAAAGACTGAGAGATATAGCAGTTACTGAGAGTGAAGCAAAGGATCTCGATAATTGTTACTATTATAGTAACGGTGTACTGATGGAGAAAAATACATGTAAGTTGTCAGCTGATAGTGTTTCCACCACAGTCAAGCATCTCGTAGTGTTACCAGTTACATTTCGTGAACAAGCCATTGATTTTGCTCACAATAGTCCCATAGGAGGACATTTGGGTGTCAAGAAGACACTCGGTAAACTGGCAAAACGTTTTACTTGGCCAAAGATGAAGGAAACAGTAGCTGATCATGTGCGACGGTGCCACGTGTGTCAAGTGACAGGCAAGCCAGCACACACACCTCCACCTGCACCTCTCATTCCTGTCACCGTGGATGGTGAACCATTCTCACGTCTTATTATTGATTGTGTTGGTCCTTTGCCTAGAACCAAACTAGGAAACCAATACTTATTTACTATTATGGACTCTGCAACACGCTATCCCGAAGCTATTCCTATAAGAAAAAATAATGCTCGTGCTATTGTGAGAGCGCTGATGAATTTTTTCTCCCAGGTTGGATTGCCACGAGAGATACAGTCAGATCAGGGATCTAATTTCACTTCTAAGATCTTTCGAGAAGCATTATCCCACCTAGGAATAAAGTCTGTACTTTCAACCAGTTATCATCCACAGTCACAAGGTGCTCTAGAGAGATTTCATCAGACATTGAAGTCTATGATGAGAGCTTATTGTGAACATTTTTCTAGAGACTGGGATGAGGGTATACCTTTTCTTCTGTTCGCTATGAGAGAAAGTGAGCAAGAAAGTCTCGGATTTAGTCCGTTTGAACTAATATTCGGACACCAAGTGCGTGGTCCTCTCGCAGTGTTAAAAGACGTGTGGACAGGAAAATCAAATCCATCATTGAGTACTTCACCTTCATTAATGCAGCAACATCTGACAGCCGCTAGAGAGCTAGCTTCGAAAAACCTAGTTTCAGCCTAAGCTAGAATGAAGCAACATTATGACAAGCTTGCTGTCCCTCGTTCTTTTAAAGCACGAGATAAGGTGATGGCTCGGAAATTAGTACCAGGTCATGCTCTACAAGCCAGGTATGATGGTCCCCTGGAAGTAGTGAAAAAGCTTAGCGACGTAAATTATTTGGTACGTACGCCTGGGAAAAAGAAATCTAATCATGTGTACCATGTTAACCAGCTTAAGGCATACTACGCTAGTCCTCTACCTACTACTTCTATTCTTCCTAGGACAGAGGAAGAAAACGTCAGTCTACCTGACATCTCTAGAGGTATAGAGGTTCGTTTAGAAAATTCAGTGACTCTACAATCACTAGACGATTTTCTTAGTAACCTTGGAATTGATAAAGCTGGTGATATTAAAAACATGATTTTGCATTTCCCTGAATTGTTTGGTGATGTTCCTAAACGTTGCACTCTGGGTGTACATGACGTTGATGTACAGGGAGCATCACCCATTAAGCAATCACCATATAGGATGAGTCCAACGAAGCATAAAGCATTGAGAGAAGAGGTTGATTTTCTGTTATCTCACGGAATTATTGAGAGCAGTAAAAGTCCATGGGCATCTCCCTGTATTTTAGTGCCTAAACCTGACGGTAGTTTCAGGATGTGCACTGATTACAGGAACACACACACACACACACCCACACACACCCACTCACACCCACCCACACACACACACACACACACACACACACACACACACACACACACACACACACACACACACACAAACACACACACACACACACACACACACCCACACACACCCACTCACACCCACCCACACACACACACACACACACACACACACACACACACACACACACACACACACACACACACACACACACACACACACACACACACACACACACACACACACACAAACACCAACACCCACACACACACACACACACACACACACACACACACACACACACACCCACATACACCCACACCCACACACAGATACACCAGGGAAGGGCAAAGAAGACCGCAGACGGAGTACAGTCTAGGGGGCCAGAGACTACAAACCTCACTCAAGGAAAAAGATCTTGGGGTGAGTATAACACCAGGCACATCTCCTGAAGCGCACATCAACCAAATAACTGCTGCAGCATATGGGCGCCTGGCAAACCTCAGAACAGCATTCCGGCATCTTAATAAGGAATCATTCAGGACCCTGTACACCGTGTATGTTAGGCCCATATTGGAGTATGCGGCACCAGTTTGGAACCCACACCTAGCCAAGCACGTAAAGAAACTAGAGAAAGTGCAAAGGTTTGCAACAAGACTAGTCCCAGAGCTAAGAGGTATGTCCTACGAGGAGAGGTTAAGGGAAATCAACCTGACGACACTGGAGGACAGGAGAGATAGGGGGGACATGATAACGACATACAAAATACTGAGAGGAATTGACAAGGTGGACAAAGACAGGATGTTCCAGAGATTGGACACAGTAACAAGGGGACACAGTTGGAAGCTGAAGACACAGATGAATCACAGGGATGTTAGGAAGTATTTCTTCAGCCACAGAGTAGTCAGTAAGTGGAATAGTTTGGGAAGCGATGTAGTGGAGGAAGGATCCATACATAGCTTTAAGCAGAGGTATGATAAAGCTCACGGCTCAGGGAGAGTGACCTAGTAGCGATCAGTGAAGAGGCGGGGCCAGGAGCTCGGACTCGACCCCCGCAACCTCAACTAGGTGAGTACAACTAGGTGAGTACAGATACACCAGTCACTATCACCAGATACATCAGTCCTTGACACCAGATACACCAGTCCCTGACACTAGATACACCAGTTCCAGACACCAGATACACCAGTCACTGACACCAGATACACCAGTCCCTGACACTAGATACACCAGTTCCAGACACCAGATACACCAGTCACTGACACCAGATACACCAGTCCCTGACACTAGATACACCAGTTCCAGACACCAGATACACCAGTCACTGACACCAGATACACCAGTCGCTGACTCCAGATACACCAGTCACTGACACCAGATACACCAGCCACTGGCACCAGATACACCAGTCACTGACACCAGATACACCAGTTATTATGGGTTAATTAGTGATTCTTGATAGCGGGGAATAATGATAAGGCTTCGGAGGCTTCTTACTTTATTTGCGAGACAGTGGGTACACAGGCGGTGTGTTAAGTGCCCATGGCCCTGGAGGGCCATGCCCGCGGAGTGCCGCGGAATATGAGACTAGCAGACAGAAATGGATGTCTCCATTTGCTCGGCTATGCACCTCGCGACAATACTGGTGGGCCCGAAGGTGTGAAAGAATTACAATAGCTACCCCATGAAGGGACTGGCTTTCGCTCACTCGTAAATCAAAAGTGGACATAAAATGCAGCAGGCAAAAAAAAAAAAAAAAAAAAAAAAAAACTCTCCCATCCTGAGGGAAGAGAAAACTGGCGAGCGTGCGCAGCTTCATTGAGAACCGAACCAGGAGACATCAGCACTGGAACTAAAATCTTCTATATACAGGTTGTCCGCAGAGCTGAACATCAGGCTGGACTACTCGTCCACAAACGCTGTTGCACCCTCACATCTGCAAACATTGACTGACAGTAGCATTTCCTAAGGTGCGACGTAAGACTCAAAGCGCGGCACTGCCCTGACCTTAACACAGGCTTTAAAAGAGACACTGGTTGCACATACCTACAATAACACTATTTCCATGGAATTCGTTATACTCTGGGTACCATTCTAAAATTATTTACATATTTACATGATGTTATCCACCCTGACACCGTTATCAACTAACTATACAATTAACATAGCTAGCGTAGGAGTCGGACAAGTCAGTAGGTACTACATTGTCACAGGAATGTACTGTTGTTTTGGGTCTCAGGCCATAAGTATGGAGCCTTACTGGACTGTCATCAGTAACAGTAGTAGTGGGTGAAGAAGTAGACGGGTTGTCCCTAGCATGAGTCTGATTGTGGCTTTGCACCGCACGCGACTCCAGCTCTGCTTCGGCTTGCACGTGGTCCACATACTTCATATGGTCAAGGTGGGCTTCTTTGATAGTTCCAGTAGCAATCTCCCTCACCTCGAACTTATTGCCACTGAGCTGTTGGAGGACACGGTAAGGACCAACGAATTTGGGAACAAGTTTATGCATACCTGGTGTCTGCGCCGGGTTGAGCAACATAACTTTGCAACCTCGTTCCACTTTGCTTTCCTTGGCGAGGGCATTGCGACCAGATGTGAACCTATCAGTAGATTTCATAAGGTTCTCTCGTACTCGCTGGAAAACAAGCTGCGTGCTCCGCATCTTAACTGGCGTTATCAGTGTTGTAAGTAAATCGAGGCGGAGCAAACAGAATTTCGTGCGGTAAGCGCTTGTCACAGTCATACAAAGCGAAATGAGGTGTCTCACCGATCGAGCTGTTGAGGGAAGAGTTTAATGTACACTGAACATCCGGGATAGCCTCATCCTATGTAGTACAACTTGGGTTAACTCTTACCCTGAGCACCTCCATTTATACGTTCAACAAGGCCATTACTCGCAGGGTGGCGTGGAGCTATTGGCGCTTGGTGAATGTTAAATCTGGAGCAAAGATCCTGCATTATGGCGTTTATGAACTCAGACCCATTGTCCGACAGAAGGACACGTGGGCAGGTATGACGGAGAACGACATGCTCACGGAAAGCATTTGCAACAGACATGCTCACGGAAAGCATTTGCAACAGACATGCTCACGGAAAGCATTTGCAACAGTCTCGGTAGTTTTGACAGGAATGGGTGCTAATTCACTGTACCGCGTCATATTATCTACCATTACAAGCAGGTGCTTATTTTCCTTCTCCGAGGTCGAGAAGTTCGTCAACGGTCGACAGAGGTTCTCTCCCAGGGCTCCTTTGTAATGGGATACTTTAGAGTAGGATTAGGGCCTGTAACGGTACCTTTGTGCTGTAGACAAACAACACACTGGCGTACATGCTTGGCAATGTCCGCTGATATCTTAGGTCAGAAATATTTCATTTGAGCATGTTTGATGCTGCGGTCCTTCCCGGGGTGCAATGATAATCAAGGGGTGCAATGATAATCAAGGGGTAATTCTTGATAGCGGGGAGTAATGACAAAGCTTCGGAGGCTTCTTACTTTATTTGCAAGATAGTGGGTACACAGGCAGTGTGTTAAGTGCCCATGGCCCGGGAGGGCCATGCCCTAGAGAGAGAGAGAGAACTAGACCTGTTGTCTGAGTGAAGGCCGCTGAGAGAGTGAGCCCAGCGTCCCACTCACCTGGGCAGACCTAGAGAGGGCAGCACCGGAGTGCCGCGGAATATGAAACTAGCAGACAGAAATGGCTGTCTACACAGTCGCTGACACCAGATACACCAGTCCCTGACACCAAATACACCAGTCCCTGACACCAGAAACACTAATCCCTGACACCAGATACCACAGCATCTACCACTAAGCATCAACTGCCATAATAATTGTAATATCCCCAACTCTGTCCCCACAACTAACATCCCCCACCCCTGACATCTCCCACCCCTGACATCCCCCACCCCTGACATCCCCACACCTGAACAGACCCTGAAAACCTGAATCGAGGTCTGATGCACAGATGTCGATAGCACTGCAAACAAAAGCTGCAAGTTGAAGACGAAAAAATTAGACACAAAATTTGATATGGTAATCAGAGTGAAGACGAAGTTAATGAAATGAAAACTAATGTGATTTTCCGAGAGAGAGAGAGAGAGAGAGAGAGAGAGAGAGAGAGAGAGAGAGAGAGAGAGAGAGAGAGAGAGAGAGAGAGAGAGAGAGAGAGAGTAGCAATGATAATCAAAGATTAAAGAGTTTTGAAGAAATAAATCACGTCTTCAATGGACATATCACACACAGTAAGGATAACGGAAACAAGAGGGGGAGGAGGAGGCCAGGTAATAACAGGAGCAGTGGACAGTCGTCCAGGGCACACAGGACGACACAGTCTGTGTTATGAGCAGAACAACACAGCGATGATGAAAATCCCGGAGGAAGCAGCAGAGAACAAATAAATCTAAGATAAAACTACTAATCCTGGAAGACTCTCCTCACAAAGAAACTGACACAACTGGACATTACACAGAGAACCAGGAAAGACAATCTTCGGAAGCCAGTAATTGGACATTTTACGAGCCAACATGGTAAAGACTCTACAAGGATACGAGAACAGGATGAACCAGCAAGACTGGATCCGTTCTTTTCCCCAAGTAGATTACACATACAGGAAGTCTAGCATGAAAAAACAACAGAAACAGTAACCACTTGTCCCTACAGTGCGACCATATTGTGGAGGCTGCAAAGAAGCCAGAGAGAAGTAATATAAAAAAAAACTACGCCATACAAGAATAATTAGTCAGGAATATAAACTTTTTTTTAAAGTTATTACGCTCAATATAATTTTTACCACCTCTCAAATATTACGTGCGTAATATTTGAGTACATTTATTCTGGTCCAAAATAAAGATATCCCACATGTTGCACAAGTGTCACAGATACACCACATGTTACACAAGTGTCACAAATACCCCACATGTTACACAAGTGTCACAGATACACCACATGTTACACAAGTGTCACAGATACACCACATGTTACACAAATGTCACAGATACCCCACATGTTACACAAGTGTCACAGATACCCCACATGTTACACAAGTGTCACAGATACCCCACATGTTACACAAGTGTCACAGATACCCCACATGTTACACAAGTGTCACAGATACACCACATGTTGCACAAGTGTCACAGATACCCCACATGTTACACAAGTGTCACAGATACCCCACATGTTACACAAGTGTCACAGATACCCCACATGTTACACAAGTGTCACAGATACACCACATGTTACACAAGTGTCACAGATACACCACATGTTGCACAAGTGTCACAGATACCCCACATGTTACACAAGTGTCACAGATACCCCACATGTTACACAAGTGTCACAGATACCCCACATGTTGCACAAGTGTCACAGATACCCCACATGTTGCACAAGTGTCACAGATACCCCACATGTTACACAAGTGTCACAGATACCCCACATGTTACACAAGTGTAACAGATACCCCACATGTTGCACAAGTGTCACAGATACACCACATGTTACACAAGTGTCACAGATACACCACATGTTACACAAGTGTCACAGATACCCCACATGTTACACAAGTGTCACAGATACACCACATGTTACACAAGTGTCACAGATACACCACATGTTACACAAGTGTCACATATACCCCACATGTTGCACAAGTGTCACAGATACACCACATGTTACACAAGTGTCACAGATACCCCACATGTTGCACAAGTGTCACAGATACACCACATGTTACACAAGTGTCACAGATACCCCACATGTTGCACAAGTGTCACAGATACACCACATGTTACACAAGTGTCACAGATACCCCACATGTTACACAAGTGTCACAGATACACCACATGTTGCACAAGTGTCACAGATACCCCACATGTTGCACAAGTGTCACAGATACCCCACATGTTACACAAGTGTCACAGATACCCCACATGTTACACAAGTGTCACAGATACCCCACATGTTGCACAAGTGTCACAGATACCCCACATGTTGCAGAAGTGTCACAGATACCCCACATGTTACACAAGTGTCACAGATACCCCACATGTTACACAAGTGTCACAGATACCCCACATGTTGCACAAGTGTCACAGATACCCCACATGTTGCACAAGTGTCACAGATACCCCACATGTTACACAAGTGTCACAGATACACCACATGTTACACAAGTGTCACAGATACCCCACATGTTACACAAGTGTCACAGATACACCACATGTTACACAAGTGTCACAGATACCCCACATGTTACACAAGTGTCACAGATACCCCACATGTTGCGTAAGTGTCACAGATACCCCACATGTTACACAAGTGTCACAGATACCCCACATGTTACACAAGTGTCACTGATACACCACATGTTACACAAGTGTCACAGATAAACCACATGTTGCACAAGTGTCACAGATACACCACATGTTACACAAGTGTCACAGATACCCCACATGTCACACAAGTGTCACAGATACACGACATGTTACACAAGTGTCACAGATACCCCACATGTTACACAAGTGTCACAGATACACCACATGTTACACAAGTGTCACAGATACCCCACATGTTGCACAAGTGTCACAGATACCCCACATGTTGCACAAGTGTCACAGATACCCCACAAGTTACACAAGTGTCACAGATACCCCACATGTTACAAAAGTGTCACAGATACCCCACATGTTACGCAAGTGTCACAGATACCCCACATGTTACAAAAGTGTCACAGATACCCCACATGTTACAAAAGTGTCACAGATACCCCACATGTTACACAAGTGTCACAGATACCCCACATGTTGCACAAGTGTCACAGATACCCCACATGTTACACAAGTGTCACAGATACCCCACATGTTGCACAAGTGTCACAGATACCCCACATGTTGCACAAGTGTCACAGATACCCCACATGTTACACAAGTGTCACAGATACCCCACATGTTACAAAAGTGTCACAGATACCCCACATGTTACACAAGTGTCACAGATACCCCACATGTTACAAAAGTGTCACAGATACCCCACATGCTACAAAAGTGTCACAGATACCCCACATGTTGCACAAGTGTCACAGATACCCCACATGTTGCACAAGTGTCACAGATACTCCACATGTTACACAAGTGTCACAGATACCCCACATGTTACAAAAGTGTCACAGATACCCCACATGTTGCACAAGTGTCACAGATACCCCACATGTTACACAAGTGTCACAGATACCCCACATGTTACACAAGTGTCACAGATACACCACATGTTACACAAGTGTCACAGATACACCACATGTTACACAAGTGTCACAGATACACCACATGTTACACAAGTGTCACAGATACCCCACATGTTACACAAGTGTCACAGATACCCCACATGTTACACAAGTGTCACAGATACACCACATGTTACACAAGTGTCACAGATACACCACATGTTACACAAGTGTCACAGATACACCACATGTTAGAAAAGTGTCACAGATACACCACATGTTACACAAGTTTCACAGATACCCCACATGTTACACAAGTTTCACAGATACCCCACATGTTACACATGTGTCACAGATACCCCACATGTTGCACAAGTGTCACAGATACCCAACATGTTACACAAGTGTCACAGATACACCACATGTTGCACAAGTGTCACAGATACCCCACACGTTGCACAAGTGTCACAGATACCCCACATGCTACACAAGTGTCACAGATACCCCACATGTTACGCAAGTGTCACAGATACACCACATGTTACATAAGTGTCACAGATATCCCACATGTTGCACAAGTGTCACAGATACCCCACATGTTGCACAAGTGTCACAGATACCCCACATGTTACACAAGTGTCACAGATACACCACATGTTACACAAGTGTCACAGATACCCCACATGTTGCACAAGTGTCACAGATACCCCACAAGTTGCACAAGTGTCACAGATACCCCACATGTTGCACAAGTGTCACAGATACCCCACATGTTACACAAGTGTCACAGATACCCCACATGTTACACAAGTGTCACAGATACCCCACATGTTACAAAAGTGTCACAGATACCCCACATGCTACAAAAGTGTCACAGATACCCCACATGTTGCACAAGTGTCACAGATACCCCACATGTTGCACAAGTGTCACAGATACTCCACATGTTACACAAGTGTCACAGATACCCCACATGTTACAAAAGTGTCACAGATACCCCACATGTTGCACAAGTGTCACAGATACCCCACATGTTACACAAGTGTCACAGATACCCCACATGTTACACAAGTGTCACAGATACACCACATGTTACACAAGTGTCACAGATACACCACATGTTACACAAGTGTCACAGATACACCACATGTTACACAAGTGTCACAGATACCCCACATGTTACACAAGTGTCACAGATACCCCACATGTTACACAAGTGTCACAGATACACCACATGTTACACAAGTGTCACAGATACACCACATGTTACACAAGTGTCACAGATACACCACATGTTAGAAAAGTGTCACAGATACACCACATGTTACACAAGTTTCACAGATACCCCACATGTTACAGAAGTGTCACAGATACCCCACATGTTACACATGTGTCACAGATACCCCACATGTTGCACAAGTGTCACAGATACCCAACATGTTACACAAGTGTCACAGATACACCACATGTTGCACAAGTGTCACAGATACCCCACACGTTGCACAAGTGTCACAGATACCCCACATGCTACACAAGTGTCACAGATACCCCACATGTTACGCAAGTGTCACAGATACACCACATGTTACATAAGTGTCACAGATATCCCACATGTTGCACAAGTGTCACAGATACCCCACATGTTGCACAAGTGTCACAGATACCCCACATGTTACACAAGTGTCACAGATACACCACATGTTACACAAGTGTCACAGATACCCCACATGTTGCACAAGTGTCACAGATACCCCACAAGTTGCACAAGTGTCACAGATACCCCACATGTTGCACAAGTGTCACAGATACCCCACATGTTACACAAGTGTCACAGATACCCCACATGTTACACAAGTGTCACAGATACCCCACATGTTACACAAGTGTCACAGATACCCCACATGTTCCACAAGTGTCACAGATACCCAACATGTTACACAAGTGTCACAGATACACCACATGTTGCACAAGTGTCACAGATACCCCACACGTTGCACAAGTGTCACAGATACCCCACATGTTACACAAGTGTCACAGATACCCCACATGTTACGCAAGTGTCAGAGATACACCACATGTTACACAAGTGTCACAGATACACCACATGTTACACAAGTGTCACAGATACACCACATGTTACACAAGTGTCACAGATACCCCACATGTTGCACAAGTGTCACAGATACCCCACATGTTGCACAAGTGTCACAGATACCCCCACATGTTACACAAGTGTCACAGATGCCCCACATGTTACACAAGTGTCACAGATACCCCACATGTTACACAAGTGTCACTGATACCCCACATGTTGCACAAGTGTCACAGATACCCCACATGTTACACAAGTGTCACAGATACCCCACATGTTACACAAGTGTCACAGATACCCCACATGTTGCACAAGTGTCACAGATACCCCACATGTTGCACAAGTGTCACAGATACCCCACATGTTACACAAGTGTCACAGATACCCCACATGTTACACAAGTGTCACAGATACCCCACATGTTACACAAGTATCACAGATACCCCACATGTTACACAAGTGTCACAGATACCCCACATGCTACACAAGTGTCACAGATACCCCACATGTTGCACAAGTGTCACAGATACCCCACATGTTGCACAAGTGTCACAGATACTCCACATGTTACACAAGTGTCACAGATACCCCACATGTTACAAAAGTGTCACAGATACCCCACATGTTGCACAAGTGTCACAGATACCCCACATGTTACACAAGTGTCACAGATACCCCACATGTTACACAAGTGTCACAGATACACCACATGTTACACAAGTGTCACAGATACAACACATGTTACACAAGTGTCACAGATACACCACATGTTACACAAGTGTCACAGATACCCCACATGTTACACAAGTGTCACAGATACCCCACATGTTACACAAGTGTCACAGATACACCACATGTTACACAAGTGTCACAGATACACCACATGTTACACAAGTGTCACAGATACACCACATGTTAGAAAAGTGTCACAGATACACCACATGTTACACAAGTTTCACAGATACCCCACATGTTACACATGTGTCACAGATACCCCACATGTTGCACAAGTGTCACAGATACCCAACATGTTACACAAGTGTCACAGATACACCACATGTTGCACAAGTGTCACAGATACCCCACACGTTGCACAAGTGTCACAGATACCCCACATGTTACACAAGTGTCACAGATACCCCACATGTTACGCAAGTGTCACAGATACACCACATGTTACATAAGTGTCACATATATCCCACATGTTGCACAAGTGTCACAGATACCCCACATGTTGCACAAGTGTCACAGATACCCCACATGTTACACAAGTGTCACAGATACACCACATGTTACACAAGTGTCTCAGATACCCCACATGTTGCACAAGTGTCACAGATACCCCACATGTTGCACAAGTGTCACAGATACCCCACATGTTGCACAAGTGTCACAGATACACCACATGTTGCACAAGTGTCACAGATACCCCACATGTTGCACAAATGTCACAGATACCCCACATGTTACACAAGTGTCACAGATACCCCACATGTTACACAAGTGTCACAGATACCCCACATGTTGCACAAGTGTCACAGATACCCCACATGTTGCACAAGTGTCACAGATACCCCACATGTTACACAAGTGTCACAGATACCCCACATGTTACACAAGTGTCACAGATACCCCACATGTTGCACAAGTGTCACAGATACCCCACATGTTGCACAAGTGTCACAGATACCCCACATGTTACACAAGTGTCACAGATACCCCACATGTTACACAAGTGTCACAGATACCCCACATGTTACACAAGTGTCACAGATACCCCACATGTTACACAAGTGTCACAGATACCCCACATGTTACACAAGTGTCACAGATACCCCACATGTTGCTTAAGTGTCACAGATACCCCACATGTTACACAAGTGTCACAGATACCCCACATGTTACACAAGTGTCACTGATACACCACATGTTACACAAGTATCACAGATACCCCACATGTTACACAAGTGTCACAGATACACCACATGTTACACAAGTGTCACAGATACCCCACATGTTACACAAGTGTCACAGATACCCCACATGTTACACAAGTGTCACAGATACCCCACATGTTACACAAGTGTCACAGATACCCCACATGTTGCACAAGTGTCACAGATACCCCACATGTTGCACAAGTGTCACAGATACCCCACATGTTGCACAAGTGTCACAGATACCCCACATGTTACACAAGTATCACAGATACCCCACATGTTACACAAGTGTCACAGATACCCCACATGTTGCACAAGTGTCACAGATACCCCACATGTTGCACAAGTGTCACAGATACCCCACATGTTACACAAGTGTCACAGATACCCCACATGTTACACAAGTGTCACAGATACCCCACATGTTGCACAAGTGTCACAGATACCCCACATGTTACACAAGTGTCACAGATACCCCACATGTTGCACAAGTGTCACAGATACCCCACATGTTGCACAAGTGTCACAGATACCCCACATGTTACACAAGTGTCACAGATACCCCACATGTTGCACAAGTGTCACAGATACCCCACATGTTGCACAAGTGTCACAGATACCCCACATGTTACACAAGTGTCACAGATACCCCACATGTTGCACAAGTGTCACAGATACCCCACATGTTGCACAAGTGTCACAGATACCCCACATGTTGCACAAGTGTCACAGATACCCCACATGTTACACAAGTGTCACAGATACCCCACATGTTACACAAGTGTCACAGATACCCCACATGTTACACAAGTGTCACAGATACCCCACATGTTACACAAGTGTCACAGATACCCCACATGTTACACAAGTATCACAGATACCCCACATGTTACACAAGTATCACAGATACCCCACATGTTACACAAGTGTCACAGATACCCCACATGTTACACAAGTGTCACAGATACCCCACATGTTACACAAGTGTCACAGATACCCCACATGTTACACAAGTGTCACAGATACACCACATGTTACACAAGTGTCACAGATACACCACATGTTACACAAGTGTCACAGATACACCACATGTTAGAAAAGTGTCACAGATACACCACATGTTACACAAGTTTCACAGATACCCCACATGTTACACAAGTTTCACAGATACCCCACATGTTACACATGTGTCACAGATACCCCACATGTTGCACAAGTGTCACAGATACCCAACATGTTACACAAGTGTCACAGATACACCACATGTTGCACAAGTGTCACAGATACCCCACACGTTGCACAAGTGTCACAGATACCCCACATGCTACACAAGTGTCACAGATACCCCACATGTTACGCAAGTGTCACAGATACACCACATGTTACATAAGTGTCACAGATATCCCACATGTTGCACAAGTGTCACAGATACCCCACATGTTGCACAAGTGTCACAGATACCCCACATGTTACACAAGTGTCACAGATACACCACATGTTACACAAGTGTCACAGATACCCCACATGTTGCACAAGTGTCACAGATACCCCACATGTTGCACAAGTGTCACAGATACCCCACATGTTGCACAAGTGTCACAGATACCCCACATGTTACACAAGTGTCACAGATACCCCACATGTTACACAAGTGTCACAGATACCCCACATGTTACAAAAGTGTCACAGATACCCCACATGTGTGTCACAGATACCCCACATGTTGCACAAGTGTCACAGATACCCCACATGTTACACAAGTGTCACAGATACCCCACATGTTACACAAGTGTCACAGATACCCCACATGTTACACAAGTGTCACAGATACCCCACATGTTGCACAAGTGTCACAGATACCCCACATGTTACACAAGTGTCACAGATACCCCACATGTTACACAAGTGTCACAGATACCCCACATGTTACACAAGTGTCACAGATACCCCACATGTTACACAAGTGTCACAGATACACCACATGTTACACAAGTGTCACAGATACCCCACATGTTACACAAGTGTCACAGATACCCCACATGTTACACAAGTGTCACAGATACACCACATGTTACACAAGTGTCACAGATACACCACATGTTACACAAGTGTCACAGATACACCACATGTTAGAAAAGTGTCACAGATACACCACATGTTACACAAGTTTCACAGATACCCCACATGTTACAGAAGTGTCACAGATACCCCACATGTTACACATGTGTCACAGATACCCCACATGTTGCACAAGTGTCACAGATACCCAACATGTTACACAAGTGTCACAGATACACCACATGTTGCACAAGTGTCACAGATACCCCACACGTTGCACAAGTGTCACAGATACCCCACATGTTGCACAAGTGTCACAGATGCACCACATGTTACACAAGTGTCACAGATACACCACATGTTACACAAGTGTCACAGATGCACCACACGTTGCACAAGTGTCACAGATACCCCACATGTTGCACAAGTGTCACAGATACCCCACATGTTGCACAAGTGTCACAGATACACCACATGTTACACAAGTGTCACAGATACCCCACATGTTGCACAAGTGTCACAGATACCCCACATGTTGCACAAGTGTCACAGATACCCCACATGTTGCACAAGTGTCACAGATACCCCACATGTTACACAAGTATCACAGATACCCCACATGTTACACAAGTGTCACAGATACCCCACATGTTGCACAAGTGTCACAATACCCCACATGTTCCACAAGTGTCACAGATACCCCACATGTTGCACAAGTGTCACAGATACCCCACACGTTGTTCACAGATACACAACACAAGTGTCACAGATACCCCACATGTTACGCACAAGTACACCACATCACAAGTGTCACAGATACACCACACACAAGTGTCACAGATACACCACATGTTACACAAGTGTCACAGATACCCCACATGTTGCACAAGTTTCACAGATACCCCACATGTTGCACAAGTGTCACAGATACACATGTTACACAAGTGTCACATATGCCCCACATGTTACACAAGTGTCACAGATACCCCACATGTTACACAAGTGTCACTGATACCCCACATGTTGCACAAGTGTCACAGATACCCCACATGTTACACAAGTGTCACAGATACCCCACATGTTACACAAGTGTCACAGATACCCCACATGTTGCACAAGTGTCACAGATACCCCACATGTTGCACAAGTGTCACAGATACCCCACATGTTACACAAGTGTCACAGATACCCCACATGTTACACAAGTGTCACAGATACCCCACATGTTACACAAGTGTCACAGATACCCCACATGTTACAAAAGTGTCACAGATACCCCACATGCTACACAAGTGTCACAGATACCCCACATGTTGCACAAGTGTCACAGATACCCCACATGTTGCACAAGTGTCACAGATACTCCACATGTTACACAAGTGTCACAGATACCCCACATGTTGCAAAAGTGTCACAGATACCCCACATGTTGCACAAGTGTCACAGATACCCCACATGTTACACAAGTGTCACAGATACCCCACATGTTACACAAGTGTCACAGATACCCCACATGTTACACAAGTGTCACAGATACCCCACATGTTGCACAAGTGTCACAGATACCCCACATGTTACACAAGTGTCACAGATACCCCACATGTTACACAAGTGTCACAGATACCCCACATGTTGCACAAGTGTCAAGATACACCACACACAGATACACCACATGTTACACAAGCACAAGTGTCACAGATACCCCACATGTTGCACAAGTGTCACAGATACCCAACATGTTACACAAGTGTCACAGATACACCACATGTTGCACAAGTGTCACAGATACCCCACATGCACAAGTGTGATACACAAGTGTCACAGATACCCCACATGTTACGCAAGTGTCACAGATACACCACATGTTACATAAGTGTCACATATATCCCACATGTTGCACAAGTGTCACAGATACCCCACATGTTGCACAAGTGTCACAGATACCCCACATGTTACACAAGTGTCACAGATACACCACATGTTACACAAGTGTCTCAGATACCCCACATGTTGCACAAGTGTCACAGATACCCCACATGTTGCACAAGTGTCACAGATACCCCACATGTTGCACAAGTGTCACAGATACCCCACATGTTGCACAAGTGTCACAGATACCCCACATGTTACACAAGTGTCACAGATACCCCACATGTTGCACAAGTGTCACAGATACCCCACATGTTACACAAGTGTCACAGATACCCCACATGTTGCACAAGTGTCACAGATACCCCACATGTTGCACAAGTGTCACAGATACCCCACATGTTGCACAAGTGTCACAGATACCCCACATGTTACACAAGTGTCACAGATACCCCACATGTTACGCACACAGATGTTACACAAGTGTCACAGATACACCACATGTTACACAAGTGTCACAGATACACCCACATGTTACCCCACATGTTGCACAAGTGTCACAGATACCCCACATGTTGCACACACAGATACCCGACATGTTTCACAAGTGTCACATACCCCACCACAAGTGTCACAGATACCCCACATGTTGCACAAGTGTCACAGATACCCCACATGTTGCACAAGTGTCACCGATACCCCACATGTTGCACAAGTGTCACAGATACCCCACATGTTGCACAAGTGTCACAGATACCCCACATGTTACACAAGTGTCACAGATACCCCACATGTTACACAAGTGTCACAGATACCCCACATGTTACACAAGTGTCACAGATACCCCACATGTTGCACAAGTGTCACAGATACCCCACATGTTGCACAAGTGTCACAGATACCCCACATGTTGCACAAGTGGCTTCTAAACCATTTATTCATGTAAGTTTTTAAGGGTCGAAGTGGGCAAGATATGGCTCACAGGCCAAATTAGGCCCACAAAATTATTTCTGTGGCCAACCAATGCAGGTATGAATAGGAATTTTTTCTTTATTCGTTATGAGGAAAATGGCACCCGGAACAGCAAGTCTGGTTAATGAACCCATTAACCAAGACAGCAAGGCTGGTTAATTACCTCATTAACCAGGCTCTAGGAGGACCCCCAAGACAGCAAGGCTGGTTAATTACCCCATTAACCAGGCTCTGGGAGGACCCCCAAGACAGCAAGGCTGGTTAATTACCCCATTAACTAAGCTCTGGGAGGACCCCCAAGACAGCAAGGCTGGTTAATTACCCCATTAACCAGGCTCTGGGAGGACCCCTAAGACAGCAAGGCTAGTTAATTACCCCATTAACTAAGCTCTGAGAGGACCCCCTAGTATGGTAATTCATTGGATTAGGTTAAGAGAGATCATTACACCCTTACCAAAGAAAACCCATTTTCGACCTTACGACAGCCATTACAACCCATTCTCGACATTCTTATATATGTATATATATATGTATATATATATATATATATATATATATATATATATATATATATATATATATATATATATATATATATATATATATATATGTGTGTGTGTGTGTGTGTGTGTGTGTGTGTGTGTGTGTGTGTGTACTCACCTAGTTGTACTCACCTAGTTGAGGTTGCGGGGGTCGAGTCCGAGCTCCTGGCCCCGCCTCTTCACTGATCGCTACTAGGTCACTCTCCCTGAGCCGTGAGCTTTATCGTACCTCTGCTTAAAGCTATGTATGGATCCTGCCTCCACTACATCGCTTCCCAAACTATTCCACTTACTGACTACTCTGTGGCTGAAGAAATACTTCCTAACATCCCTGTGATTCATCTGTGTCTTTAGCTTCCAACTGTGTCCCCTTGTTACTGTGTCCAATCTCTGGAACATCCTGTTTTTGTCCACCTTGTCAATTCCTCTCAGTATTTTGTATGTCGTTATCATGTCCCCCCTATCTCTCCTGTCCTCCAGTGTCGTCAGGTTGATTTCCCTTAACCTCTCCTCGTAGGACATACCTCTTAGCTCTGGGACTAGTCTTGTTGCAAACCTTTGCACTTTCTCTAGTTTCTTTACGTGCTTGGCTAGGTGTGGGTTCCAAACTGGTGCCGCATACTCCAATATGGGCCTAACGTATACGGTGTACAGGGTCCTGAACGATTCCTTATTAAGATGTCGGAATGCTGTTCTGAGGTTTGCTAGGCGCCCATATGCTGCAGCAGTTATTTGGTTGATGTGCGCTTCAGGAGATGTGCCTGGTGTTATACTCACCCCAAGATCTTTTTCCTTGAGTGAGGTTTGTAGTCTCTGACCCCCTAGACTGTACTCCGTTTGCGGCCTTCTTTGCCCTTCCCCAATCTTCATGACTTTGCACTTGGTGGGATTGAACTCCAGGAGCCAATTGCTGGACCAGTTCTGCAGCCTGTCCAGATCCCTTTGTAGTTCTGCCTGGTCTTCGATCGAGTGTATTCTTCTCATCAACTTCACGTCATCTGCAAACAGGGACACCTCAGAGTCTATTCCTTCCGTCATGTCGTTCACAAATACCAGAAACAGCACTGGTCCTAGGACTGACCCCTGCGGGACCCCGCTGGTCACAGGTGCCCACTCTGACACCTCGCCACGTACCATGACTCGCTGCTGTCTTCCTGACAAGTATTCCCTGATCCATTGTAGTGCCTTCCCTGTTATCCCTGCTTGGTCCTCCAGTTTTTGCACCAATCTCTTGTGTGGAACTGTGTCAAACGCCTTCTTGCAGTCCAAGAAAATGCAATCCACCCACCCCTCTCTCTCTTGTCTTACTGCTGTCACCATGTCATAGAACTCCAGTAGGTTTGTGACACAGGATTTCCCGTCCCTGAAACCATGCTGGCTGCTGTTGATGAGATCATTCCTTTCTAGGTGTTCCACCACTCTTCTCCTGATAATCTTCTCCATGATTTTGCATACTATACATGTCAGTGACACTGGTCTGTAGTTTAATGCTTCATGTCTGTCTCCTTTTTTAAAGATTGGGACTACATTTGCTGTCTTCCATGCCTCAGGCAATCTCCCTGTTTCGATAGATGTATTGAATATTGTTGTTAGGGGTACACATAGCGCCTCTGCTCCCTCTCTCAATACCCATGGGGAGATGTTATCTGGCCCCATTGCCTTTGAGGTATCTAGCTCACTCAGAAGCCTCTTCACTTCTTCCTCGGTTGTGTGCACTGTGTCCAGCACTTGGTGGTGTGCCCCACCTCTCCGTCTTTCTGGAGTCCCTTCTGTCTCCTCTGTGAACACTTCTTTGAATCTCTTGTTGAGTTCTTCACATACTTCCCGGTCATTTCCTGTTGTCTCTCCTCCTTCCTTCCTTAGCCTGATTACCTGGTCCTTGACTGTTGTTTTCCTCCTGATGTGGCTGTACAACAGTTTCGGGTCAGATTTGGCTTTCGCTGCTATGTCATTTTCATATTGTCTTTGGGCCTCCCTTCTTATCTGTGCATATTCATTTCTGGCTCTACGACTGTTCTCCTTATTCTCCTGGGTCCTTTGCCTTCTATATTTCTTCCATTCCCTAGCACACTTGGTTTTTGCCTCCCTGCACCTTTGGGTAAACCATGGGCTCATCCTGGCTTTTTCATTACTCCTGTTACCCTTGGGTACAAACCTCTCCTCAGCCTCCTTGCATTTTATTGCTACATATTCCATCATCTCATTAACTGGTTTCCCTGCCAGTTCTCTGTCCCACTGAACCCCGTTCAGGTAGTTCCTCATTCCTGTGTAGTCCCCTTTCTTGTAGTTTGGCTTCATTCGTCCTGGCCTTCCTGCTTCTCCCTCCACTTGTAGCTCTACTGTGTATTCGAAGCTTACAACCACATGGTCACTGGCCCCAAGGGGTCTTTCATATGTGATGTCCTCGATATCTGCACTACTGAAGGTGAATACTAAGTCCAGCCTTG
>NC_091295.1:16821650-16834150 GCF_038502225.1 Cherax quadricarinatus
AACGGTACACACAATATCTCTGCTCCCTCTTTAAGGACCCACGGAGAGATGTTGTCTGGTCCCACCGCCTTTGAGGTGTTAAGTTCGCATAGCAGCTTCTTCACCTCCTCCTTGGTTATATGTACCTCATCCAGCACTTGCTGGTGCACCCCCCTGCTCTGATTTCCTGGAGTCCTACTGGTTTCCACTGTAAATACTTCTTTAAATCTTGTGTTGAGCTCCTGACATACCTCCCGGTAGTTTCTTGTGAATTCCCCATCACCCTTCCTCAGTGATTACCTGGTCCTTGACTGTTGTTTTCCTCCTGATGTGGCTGTACAACAGCTTCGGGTCAGTCTTGACTTTCGATGCTATGTCATTTTCGTATTGCCGCTGAGCCTCCCTTCTTATCTGTGCATATTCGTTTCTGGCTCTTCGGCTAATCTCTTTATTTTCCTGAGTTCTCTGTCTTCTGTACCTTTTCCATTCTCTAGTACACCTAGTTTTTGCCTCCCTACACCTTTGGGTGAACCAAGGACTCGTTCTGTTCTTCCCATTATTTCTGTTTGCCTTGGGAACAAACCTCTCCTCTGCCTCCTTGCATTTTGCTGCCACATAGTCCATCATTTCTTGTACTGGTTTTCCTGTCAGTTCCCTCTCCCACTGAATGTCTTGAAAGAAGTTCCTCAAGCCTGAGTAGTTCCCCCTTTTGTAGTTTGGTTTTTCCCATCCTATTCCTGCTACTCTCCCCACTTGAAGCTCAACTATGTAGTCGAAGCACAGAACCACATGATCACTAGCTCCTAGGGGCCTTTCAACGTCCAGTCTTGCTTCTTCATCCTCTCCTCTCTCTCTGGTAGTGTCTCCCACATGTTGATGCATGAGGTTTTCCAGTACCACATCCATCATCTTGGCTCTCCATGTTTCGGGACCCCCATGGGGCTCAAGGTTTTCCCAGTCAATCTCCTTGTGATTGAAATCACCCATAACTTGTAACTTTGCTCCCCCCATGTGTGCTCTCCTGGCCACCTCGGCTAGTGTGTCGACCATTGCTCTGTTGCTCTCATCGTATTCTTCTCTTGGCCTCCTGCAGTTCTGTGGTGGGTTGTACATTACTGCAATTATCACCTTATGTCCCTCAGACTGGATTGTTCCTACTATGTAGTCCCTTTCGCCCGTGCCATCCATTCCTTCCATTTTCTCTAACCCCCACTGGTTTTTAATGAGCAGTGCAACTCCTCCTCCCCCTCTCCTCCCTGTCTTTCCTGAGGATTTGATATCCGGATGGAAAGATTGAATCTGTTATTATTCTGGTGAGTTTTGTTTCTGTGAGTGCTGTTATGTCTGGGGATGTCTCCTTGATTCTTTCGTGCCACTCCTCATACTTATTTGTTATTCCATCTGCATTTGTATACCACACCTTCAACTTCTTTTCTAAGATTGTGGTCTGGGAGGTGTATTGGGGTTGGGGAAGTGGGAGACCTGATAAGGAACTATGGGTGGTTGCTGTGGGGGTGGAGTTTGTAATGCAGTGGGTGGGGGCATTGGATGTGGCATGGGTGTGATGTCCCTTAATCGTGCTTTCTCCTGCAGGATCCTGTTCCGAGTCGATTCTGCCTTGAAGGTCACTTTCACTGGCCAGGTTCTTTTTTTTACAAACCCCCCTATTCTCCGAAAATTTTCCAGCTGGGTCATGTCGTCTTCTCCTATTGCTTTCATGATGCTTTCAATTGCTTTTTTTTCCCCTTGTTTTCTTGCTTCATATGTTTCCCCTTCAACTTCCTGGAGCCCATACACAAAGACTGACCTCACCCTTTCATTCTCCCACTGCATATCGCTGTGTATCCCCTCATTCAATTTGATTTCCTCCATTGCAGCTTTCCTTTCTTCAGTTTCACTAGCTAATGTACTTGGGCTCAGTGGCCTGTCATTTTCCCTTCTCGGCTTTCCCTGGACTCTGCTGTGGTCTGTTAGGGCCTCCACATATAGCTTAGCTCTTTCATTTACTACAGTCTCCACTGATTGAGCTTCTACATGCAGTTTTGCTCCTTCTTTCCCTACAGTCCCCTTATTTGTGACTGAGGTAGCAGTCTCTGTTGTCAATCCCAAAATGTTCTTTAGTTCTTTAGGCTGTTTCAGATTTTTCAGTTCCTCTTCTAAACTCTGTATCCTGGCCTCTGCTGCTTTGACTTGCACCTCCCACTTCCTGCTTTCCATGTCTATCCTCTCTTCCATTCTCATGCTAAGTTCTTCTAGTTTCTTTTCCCATTCATGTTCCCTTTTTGTGAGCTCTGCTGCCCAATCTTCCTTTGCAGTTTCCTCCTCCTGTCCCTTGGTTTTTCTTGTTGCTCTCTGGCAACCCATTTTTGTTTTATCCTGATTGCCTCAGAGAGAGAGTGTGTGTGTGTGTGTGTGTGTGTGTGTGTGTGTGTGTGTGTGTGTGTGTGTGTGTGTGTGTGTGTGTGTGTGTGTGTGTGTGTGTGTGTGTATGTGTTTGTGTGTGAGTGTGTGCATGTGTGTGTGTGTGTGTACAGAGATGTGAGCTGGATGTACAACACGAGGACACACTTCATATATAACACGAAGACACACTGCATGTACAACACGAGGACACACAGCATGTACAACACCAGGACACATAGCATGCACAACACGAGGACACACTGCATGTACAACACGAGGACACACAGCATGTACAACACCAGGACACACAGCATGTACAACACGAGGACACACATCATGTACAACACGAGGACACACAGCATGTACAACACCAGGACACACAACATGTACAACACGAGGACACACTGCATGTACAACACGAGGACACACAGCATGTACAACACCAGGACACACAGCATGTACAACACGAGGACACACATCATGTACAACACCAGGACGCACAACATGTACAACACGAGGAGACACTGCATCTACAACACGAGGACACACAGCATGTACAACAAGAGGACACACATCATGTACAACACCAGGACACACAACATGTTCAACACCAGGACGCACAACATGTGCAACACCAGGACGCACAGCATGTAGAACACCAGGACACACAACATCTACAACACCAGGACACACAACATGTGCAACACCAGGACACACAGCATGTACAACACCAGGACACACAACATGTACAACACCAGGACACACAACATGTACAACACCAGGACACACAACATGTACAACACCAGGACACACAACATGTACAACACCAGGACACACAACATGTACAACACCAGGACACACAACATGTACAACACAAGGACACACAACATGTACAACACCAGGACACACAACATGTACAACACCAGGACACACAACATGTACAACACAAGGACACACAGCATGTACAACACCAGGACACACAACATGTAGAACACCAGGACACACAACATGTACAACACCAGGACACACAACATGTACAACACCAGGACACACAACATGTACAACACCAGGACACACAACATGTACAACACCAGGACACACAGCATGTACAACCCGAGGACACACAACATGTACAACACCAGGACACACAACATGTACAACCCCAGGACACACAACATGTACAACACCAGGACACACAACATGTACAACACCAGGACACACAACATGTACAACACCAGGACACACAACATGTACAACACCAGGACACACAACATGTACAACACCAGGACACACAACATGTACAACACCAGGACACACAACATGTACAACACCAGGACACACAGCATGTACAACACCAGGACACACAGCATGTACAACATCAGGACACACAGCATGTACAACACCAGTACACACAACATGTACAACACCAGGACACACAGCATGTACAACACCAGGACACACAACATGTACAACACCAGGACACACAACATGTACAACACCAGGACACACAGCATGTACAACCCGAGGACACACAACATGTACAACACCAGGACACACAACATGTACAACCCCAGGACACACAACATGTACAACACCAGGACACACAACATGTACAACACCAGGACACACAACATGTACAACACCAGGACACACAACATGTACAACACCAGGACACACAGCATTTACAACACCAGGACACACAACATGTACAACACCAGGACACACAACATGTACAACACCAGGACACACAACATGTACAACACCAGGACACACAGCATGTACAACCCGAGGACACACAGCATGTACAACACCAGGACACACAACATGTACAACCCCAGGACACACAACATGTACAACCCCAGGACACACAACATGTACAACACCAGGACACACAACATGTACAACACCAGGACACACAACATGTACAACACCAGGACACACAACATGTACAACCCCAGGACACACAACATGTACAACACCAGGACACACAACATGTACAACACCAGGACACACAACATGTACAACCCCAGGACACACAACATGTACAACACCAGGACACACAGCATGTACAACACCAGGACACACAGCATGTACAACACCAGGACACACAACATGTACAACACCAGGACACACAGCATGTACAACAGCAGGACGCACAACATGTACAACACCAGGACACACATGTACAACACCAGGACACAAAACATGTACAACACAAGGACACACAACATGTATAACACCAGGACACACAGCATGTACAACACCAGGACACACAGCATGTACAACACCAGGACACACAGCATGTACAACACCAGGACACATAGCATGTACAACACCAGGACACACAATATGTACAACACCAGGACAAAGCATGTACAACACCAGGACACACAGCATGTACAACACCAGGACACACAACATGTACAACAGCAGGACACACAACATGTACAACACCAGGACACACATCATGTACAACACCAGGACACACAACATGTACAACACCAGGACACACAGCATGTACAACACCAGGACACACTGCATGTACAACAGCAGGACACACAGCATGTACAACACCAGGACACACAGCATGTACAACCCCAGGACACACAACATGTACAACACCAGGACACACAACATGTACAACAGCAGGACACACAACATGTACAACACCAGGACACACATCATGTACAACACCAGGACACACAACCTGTACAACACCAGGACACACAACATGTACAACACCAGGACACACAACATGTACAACACCAGGACACACAACATGTACAACACCACAACACACAACATGTACAACACCAGGACACACAACATGTACAACACCAGGACACACAACTTGTACAACACCAGGACACACAACATGTATAACACAAGGACACACAACATGTACAACACCAGGACACACAACATGTACAACACCAGGACACACAACATGTACAACACCAGGACACACAACATGTACAACACCAGGACACACAACATGTACAACACCAGGACACACAACATGTACAACACCAGGACACACAACATGTACAACACCAGGACACACAACATGTACAACACCAGGACACACAGCATGTACAACACCAGGACACACAACATGTACAACACCAGGACACACAACATGTACAACACCAGGACACACAACATGTACAACACCAGGACACACAACATGTACAACCCCAGGACACACAACATGTACAACACCAGGACACACAACATGTACAACACCAGGACACACAACATGTACAACACCAGGACACACAACATGTACAACACCAGGACACACAGCATGTACAACACCAGGACACACAGCATGTACAACACCAGGACACACAACATGTACAACACCAGGACACACAACATGTACAACACCAGGACACACAACATGTACAACACCAGGACACACAACATGTTCAACACCAGGACACACAACATGTACAACACCAGGACACACAGCATGTACAACACCAGGACACACAACATGTACAACACCAGGACACACAGCATGTACAACACAAGGACACACAGCATGTACAACACCAGGACACACAACATGTACAACACCAGGACACACAACATGTACAACACCAGGACACACAACATGTACAACACCAGGACACACAACATGTACAACACCAGGACACACAACATGTACAACACCAGGACACACAACATGTACAACACCAGGACACACAACATGTACAACACCAGGACACACAACATGTACAACACAAGGACGCACAACATGTACAACACCAGGACACACAACATGTACAACACCAGGACACACAACATGTACAACACAAGGACACACAACATGTACAACACCAGGACACACAACATGTACAACACCAGGACACACAACATGTACAACACAAGGACACACAACATGTATAACACAAGGACACACAACATGTAAAACACAAGGACCATGACACCCGAATCTGCATGACAGTGTCTTCCATTGCAGACACTGCAAGGCTCCAGGCGGACATCAACCAAATCTTTCAGTGGGCTGCAGAAAACAATAAGAAGTTTAACGACGAGAAATTTCATTTACTCAGATATGGTAAACATGAGGAAATTAAATCTTCATCAGAGTACAAAACAAATTCTGGCCACAAAATAGAGCGAAACACCAACGTCAAAGACCTGGGAGTGATCATGTCGGAGGATCTCACCTTCAAGGACCATAACATTGTATCAATCGCATCTGCTAGAAAAATGACAGGATGGACAATGAGAACCTTCAAAACTAGGGAGGCCAAGCCCATGATGACACTCTTCAGGTCATTTGTTCTATCTAGGCTGGAATATTGCTGCACTCTAACAGCACCTTTCAAGGCAGGTGAAATTGCCGACCTAGAAAATGTACAGATAACTTTCACGGCGCGCACAACGGAGATAAAACACCTCAATCACTGGGAGCGCTTGAGGTTCCTAAACCTGTATTCCCTGGAACGTAGGAGGGAGAGATACATGATTATATACACCTGGAAAATCCTAGAGGGACTAGTAACGAACTTGCACACGAAAATCACTCACTACGAAATCAAAAGACTTGGCAGACGATGCAACATCTCCCCAATGAAAAGCAGGGGTGTCACTAGCACGTTAAGAGACCATACAATAAGTGTCAGGGGCCCGAGACTGTTCAACTGCCTCCCAGCACACATAAGGGGGATTACCAACAGACCCCTGGCAGTCTTCAAGCTGACACTGGACAAGCACCTAAAGTCAGTTCCTGATCAGCCGGGCTGTGGCTCGTACGTTGGTTTGCGTGCAGCCAGCAGCAACAGCCTGGTTGATCAGGCTCTGATCCACCAGGAGGCCTGGTGACAGACCGGGCCGCGGGGGCGTTGACCCCCGGAACTCTCTCCAGGTAAACTCCAGGTAAACAACTTGTACAACACCAGGACACACAGCATGTACAACACCAGGACACACAACATGTACAACACCAGGACACACAACATGTGCAACACCAGGACACACAACATGTACAACACAAGGACACACAACATGTACAACACCAGGACACACAACATGTACAACACCAGGACACACAACATGTACAACACCAGGACACACAGCATGTACAACACCAGGACACACAGCATGTACAACACCAGGACACACAACATGTACAACACCAGGACACACAACATGTACATCACCAGGACACACAACATGTACAACACCAGGACACACAACATGTTCAACACCAGGACACACAACATGTACAACACCAGGACACACAGCATGTACAACACCAGGACACACAACATGTACAACACCAGGACACACAGCATGTACATCACAAGGACACACAGCATGTACAACACCAGGACACACAGCATGTACAACACCAGGACACACAACATGTACAACACCAGGACACACAACATGTACATCACCAGGACACACAAAATGTACAACACCAGGACACACAACATGTTCAACACCAGGACACACAACATGTACAACACCAGGACACACAGCAGGTACAACACCAGGACACACAACATGTACAACACCAGGACACACAGCATGTACATCACAAGGACACACAGCATGTACAACACCAGGACACACAACATGTACAACACCAGGACACACAACATGTACAACACCAGGACACACAACATGTACAACACCAGGACACACAACATGTACAACACCAGGACACACAACATGTACAACACCAGGACACACAACATGTACAACACCAGGACACACAACATGTACAACACCAGGACACACAACATGTACAACACAAGGACGCACAACATGTACAACACCAGGACACACAACATGTACAACACCAGGACACACAACATGTACAACACAAGGACACACAACATGTACAACACCAGGACACACAACATGTACAACACCAGGACACACAACATGTACAACACAAGGACACACAACATGTACAACACAAGGACACACAACATGTACAACACAAGGACCATGACACCCGAATCTGCATGACAGTGTCTTCCATTGCAGACACTGCAAGGCTCCAGGCGCACATCAACCAAATCTTTCAGTGGGCTGCAGAAAACAATATGAAGTTTAACGACGAGAAATTTCATTTACTCAGATATGGTAAACATGAGGAAATTAAATCTTCATCAGAGTACAAAACAAATTCTGGCCACAAAATAGAGCGAAACACCAACGTCAAAGACCTGGGAGTGATCATGTCGGAGGATCTCACCTTCAAGGACCATAACATTGTATCAATCGCATCTGCTAGAAAAATGACAGGATGG
This sequence comes from Cherax quadricarinatus, assembly GCF_038502225.1. Taxonomy (NCBI): domain Eukaryota; kingdom Metazoa; phylum Arthropoda; class Malacostraca; order Decapoda; family Parastacidae; genus Cherax; species Cherax quadricarinatus. The sequence goes on from NC_091295.1 coordinate 16,830,332, forward strand.
ACAATGAGAACCTTCAAAACTAGGGAGGCCAAGCCCATGATGACACTCTTCAGGTCATTTGTTCTATCTAGGCTGGAATATTGCTGCACTCTAACAGCACCTTTCAAGGCAGGTGAAATTGCCGACCTAGAAAATGTACAGATAACTTTCACGGCGCGCACAACGGAGATAAAACACCTCAATCACTGGGAGCGCTTGAGGTTCCTAAACCTGTATTCCCTGGAACGTAGGAGGGAGAGATACATGATTATATACACCTGGAAAATCCTAGAGGGACTAGTAACGAACTTGCACACGAAAATCACTCACTACGAAATCAAAAGACTTGGCAGACGATGCAACATCTCCCCAATGAAAAGCAGGGGTGTCACTAGCACGTTAGGAGACCATACAATAAGTGTCAGGGGCCCGAGACTGTTCAACTGCCTCCCAGCACACATAAGGGGGATTACCAACAGACCCCTGGCAGTCTTCAAGCTGACACTGGACAAGCACCTAAAGTCAGTTCCTGATCAGCCGGGCTGTGGCTCGTACGTTGGTTTGCGTGCAGCCAGCAGCAACAGCCTGGTTGATCAGGCTCTGATCCACCAGGAGGCCTGGTCACAGACCGGGCCGCGGGGGCGTTGACCCCCGGAACTCTCTCCAGGTAAACTCCAGGTAAACAACATGTACAACACCAGGACACACAGCATGTACAACACCAGGACACACAACATGTACAACACCAGGACACACAACATGTACAACACCAGGACACACAACATGTACAACACAAGGACACACAACATGTACAACACCAGGACACACAACATGTACAACACCAGGACACACAACATGTACAACACCAGGACACACAACATGTACAACACCAGGACACACAGCATGTACAACACCAGGACACACATGTACAACACCAGGACACACAACATGTACAACACCAGGACACACAACATGTACAACACAAGGACACACAACATGTACAACACCAGGACACACAACATGTACAACACCAGGACACACAACATGTACAACACCAGGACACACAACATGTACAACACCAGGACACACAACATGTTCAACACAAGGACACACAACATGTACAACACAAGGACACACAGCATGTACAACACCAGGACACACAACATGTTCAACACAAGGACACACAACATGTACAACACCAGGACACACAACATGTACAACACCAGGACACACAACATGTACAACACCAGGACACACAACATGTACAACACCAGGACACACATCATGTACAACACCAGGACACACAACATGTACAACACCAGGACACACATCATGTACAACACCAGGACACACAACATGTACAACACCAGGACACACAACATGTACAACACCAGGACACACAACATGTACAACACCAGGACACACAACATTTACAACACCAGGACACACAACATGTACAACACAAGGACACACAACATGTACAACACAAGGACACACAACATGTACACCAGGACACACAACATGTACAACACAAGGACACACAACATGTACAACACAAGGACACACAACATGTTCAACACCAGGACACACAACATGTACAACACCAGGACACACAACATGTACAACACAAGGACACACAACATGTACAACACAAGGACACACAACATGTACAACACAAGGACACACAACATGTACAACACCAGGACACACAACATGTTCAACACCAGGACACACAACATGTACAACACCAGGACACACAACATGTTCAACACCAGGACACACAACATGTACAACACCAGGACACACAACACGTACAACACAAGGACACACAACATGTACAACACCAGGACACACAACATGTACAACACCAGGACACACAACATGTACAACACCAGGACCCACAACATGTACAACACAAGGACACACAACATGTACAACACCAGGACCCACAACATGTACAACACAAGGACACACAACATGTACAACACCAGGACACACAACATGTACAACACAAGGAGACACAACATGTACAACACCAGGACACACAACATGTACAACACCAGGACACACAACATGTACAACACAAGGACACACAACATGTACAACACCAGGACACACAACATGCACAACACAAGGACACACAACATGTACAACACCAGGACACACAACATGTACAACACAAGGACACACAACATGTACAACACCAGGACACACAACATGTACAACACCAGGACACACAACATGTACAACACAAGGAGACACAACATGTTCAACACCAGGACACACAACATGTACAACACAAGGACACACAACATGTACAACACCAGGACACACAACATGTACAACACAAGGACACACAACATGTACAACACCAGGACACACAACATGTACAACACCAGGACACACAACATGTACAACACAAGGAGACACAACATGTTCAACACCAGGACACACAACATGTACAACACAAGGACACACAACATGTACAACACCAGGACACACAACATGTACAACACCAGGACACACAACATGTACAACACAAGGACACACAACATGTACAACACCAGGACACACAACATGTACAACACCAGGACACACAACATGTACAACACCAGGACACACAACATGTACAACACCAGGACACACAACATGTACAACACAAGGACACACAACATGTACAACACAAGGACACACAACATGTACAACACAAGGAGACACAACATGTACAACACCAGGACACACAACATGTACAACACCAGGACACACAACATGTACAACACAAGGACACACAACATGTACAACACCAGGACACACAACATGTACAACACCAGGACACACAACATGTACAACACCAGGACACACAACATGTACAACACCAGGACACACAACATGTACAACACAAGGACACACAACATGTACAACACAAGGACACACAACATGTACAACACAAGGAGACACAACATGTACAACACCAGGACACACAACATGTACAACACCAGGACACACAACATGTACAACACAAGGACACACAACATGTACAACACCAGGACACACAACATGTACAACACAAGGACACACAACATGTACAACACAAGGACACACAACATGTACAACACCAGGACACACAACATATACAACACAAGGACACACAACATGTACAACACAAGGACACACAACATGTACAACACAAGGACACACAACATGTACAACACAAGGAGACACAACATGTACAACACAAGGACACACAACATGTACAACACAAGGACACACAACATATACAACACAAGGAGACACAACATTTACAACACCAGGACACACAACATGTACAACACCAGGACACACAACATGTACAACACCAGGACACACAGCATGTACAACACCAGGACACACAACATGTACAACACCAGGACACACAACATGTACAACACCAGGACACACAACATGTACAACACCAGGACACACAACATGTACAACACAAGGACACACAACATGTACAACACAAGGACACACAACATGTACAACACAAGGAGACACAACATGTACAACACCAGGACACACATCATGTACAACACCAGGACACACAACATGTACAACACCAGGACACACAACATGTACAACACCAGGACACACATCATGTACAACACCAGGACACACAACATGTACAACACCAGGACACACAACATGTACAACACAAGGAGACACAACATGTATAACACAAGGAGACACAACATGTACAACACCAGGACACACAACATGTACAACACCAGGACGCACAACATGTACAACACAAGGGGACACATGGAAGATGTACAACACAAGGGGACACATGGGAGATGTACA
>NC_091295.1:16849150-16884150 GCF_038502225.1 Cherax quadricarinatus
ACCATCATTGTAAGTGTGACCAGGTACCCATCATTGTAAGTGTGACCAGTTACCATCATTGTAAGTGTGACCAGGTACCCATCATTGTAAGAGTGACCAGGTACCCATCATTGTAAGAGTGACCAGGTGTACCAGGTACCCATCATTGTAAGTGTGACCAGTTACCATCATTGTAAGTGTGACCAGGTACCCATCATTGTAAGAGTGACCAGGTACCCATCATTGTAAGTGTGACCAGGTACCCATCATTGTAAGAGTGACCACGTACCCATCATTGTAAGAGTGACCAGGTACCCATCATTGTGTGACCAGTTACCATCATTGCAAGTGTGACCAGGTACCCATCATTGTAAGAGTGACCAGGTACCCATCATTGTAAGAGTGACCAGGTACCCATCATTGTAAGTGGGACCAGGTACCCATCATTGTAAGAGTGACCAGGTGCCCATCATTGTAAGAGTGAAAAGGTACCCATCATTGTAAGAATGACCAAGTACCCATCATTGTAAGAGTGACCAGGTACCCATCATTGTAAGTGACCAGGTACCCATCATTGTAAGAGTGACCAGGTACCCATCATTGTAAGAGTGACCAGGTACCCATCATTGTAAGTGTGACCAGGTACCCATCATTGTAAGAGTGACCAGGTACCCATCATTGTAAGACTGACCAGGTACCCATCATTGTAAGTGTGACCAGTTACCCATCATTGTAAGTGTGGCCAGGTACCCATCATTGTAAGTGTGACCAGGTACCCATCATTGTAAGTGTGACCAGTTACCCATCATTCTAAGTGTGACCAGGTACCCATCACTGTAAGAGTGACCAGGTACCCATCATTGTAAGAGTGACCAGGTACCCATCATTGTAAGAGTGACCAGGTACCCATCATTGTAAGAGTGACCAGGTACCCATCATTGTAAGTGTGACCAGTTACCCATCATTGTAAGTGTGGCCAGATACCCATCATTGTAAGTGTGACCAGGTACCCATCATTGTAAGTGTGACAAGTTACCCATCATTGTAAGTGTGACCAGGTACCAATCATTGTAAGAGTGACCAGGTACCCATCATTGTAAGTGGGACCAGGTACCCATAATTGTAAGAGTGACCAGGTACCCATCATTGTAAGAGTGACCAGGTACCCATCATTGTAAGAATGACAAGGTACCCATCATTGTAAGAGTGTCAGGTACCCATCATTGTAAGACTGACCAGGTACCCATCATTGTAAGTGACCATGTATCCATCATTGTAAGAGTGACCAGGTACCTATCATTGTAAGAGTGACCAGGTACCCATCATTGTAAGTGTGACCAGATACCTATCATTGTAAGTGTGACCAGGTACCCATCATTGTAAGAGTCACCAGATACCCATCATTGTAAGAGTGACCAGGTACCCATCATTGTAAGTGGGACCAGGTACCCATCATTGTAAAAGTGAGCAGGTACCCATCATTGTAAGACTGACCAGGTACCCATCATTGTAAGTGTGACCAGGTACCCATCATTGTAAGTGTGACCCATCATTGTAAGTGTGACCAGGTACCCATCATTGTAAGAGTGACCAGGTACCCATCATTGTAAGAGTGACCAGGTACCCATCATTGTAAGAGTGACCAGGTACCCATCATTGTAAGAGTGACCAGGTCCCCATCATTATAAGAGTGACCATGTACCCATCATTGTAAGTGTGACCAGGTACCCATCATTGTAAGAGTGACCAGGTACCTATCATTGTAAGTGTGACCAGGTACCCATCATTGTAAGAGTGACCAGGTACCCATCATTGTAAAAGTGAGCAGGTACCCATCATTGTAAGACTGACCAGGTACCCATCATTGTAAGTGTGACCAGGTACCCATCATTGTAAGTGTGACCCATCATTGTAAGTGTGACCAGGTACCCATCATTGTAAGAGTGACCAGGTACACATCATTGTAAGAGTGACCAGGTACCCATCATTGTAAGAGTGACCAGGTACCCATCATTGTAAGAGTGACCAGGTACCCATCATTGTAAGAGTGACCAGGTACCCATCATTGTAAGAGTGACCAGGTACCCATCATTGTAAGTGTGACCAGGTACCCATCATTGTAAGAGTGACCAGGTACCCATCATTGTAAGAGTGACCAGGTACCCATCATTGTAAGAGTGACCAGTTACCCATCATTGTAAGAGTGTCCAGGTACCCATCATTGTAAGAGTGACCAGATACCCATCATTGTAAGAGTGACCAGGTACCCATCATTGTAAGAGTGACCAGGTACCCATCATTGTAAGAGTGACAAGGTACCCATCATTGTAAGAGTGGCCAGGTACCCATCATTGTAAGAGTCACCAGGTACCCATCATTGTAAGTGTGACCAGGTACCTATCATTGTAAGTGTGACCAGGTACTCATCATTGTAAGTCTGGCCAGGTACAGATCGTTGTAAGAGTGACCAGGTACCCATCATTGTAAGAGTGATCAGGTACCCATCATTGTAAGAGTGACCAGGTACCCATCATTGTAAGAGTGACCAGGTCCCCATCATTGTAAGAGTGACCAGGTACCCATCATTGTAAGAGTGTCCAGGTACCTAGCACCTAGAGACGATATTTAAGCCATCACAGACATGACAGGTGATGAGGCCGTCACACAACAAGTAAGAAATTTTCAAAGAGACGGAAGACAGTGGAGGTCAGGCAACACACCCACCCAGAGTAACCCAGACATTAAAACAACAACCAGGAGGTTATGATGAGCTGAGGAGGAGAGACTAACTGAGGGAGATACCAGCTGAGGGAGAGACCAGCTGAGGGAGAGACCAGCTGAGGGAGAGACCAGCTGAGGGAGAGACCAGCTGAGGGAGAGACCAGCTGAGGGAGAGACCAGCTGAGGGAGAGACCAGCTGAGGGAGAGACCAGCTGAGGGAGAGACCAGCTGAGGGAGAGACCAGCTGAGGGAGAGACCAGCTGAGGGAGAGACCAGCTGAGGGAGAGACCAGCTGAGGTAGAGACCAGCTGAGGGATAGACCAGTTGAGGGAGAGACCAGCTGAGGGAGAGACCAGCTGAGGGAGAGGCCAGCTGAGGGAGAGACTAGCTGAGGGAGAGACTAGCTGAGGGAGAGACCAGCTGAGGGAGAGACCAGCTGAGGGAGAGACCAGCTGAGGGAGAGACCAGCTGAGGGAGAGACTAGCTGAGGGAGAGACCAGCTGAGGGAGAGACCAGCTGAGGGAGAGACCAGCTGAGGGAGAGACCAGCTGAGGGAGAGACTAATAAAATGGCAGGAGATAGAAAGGAGATTCAGGGATTTCATCGACCGGTGTGGAAACACAGCTTCTGGAAGAGTGCCATGGATGGCACTGCATAGACCCTCCGGCCAGTGCCACCTTCCAAACTCACACACAATAACCCCAAAGAAGTCATACCCTACCCCCCCCAATAAAATGGCAGGAGATAGAAAGGAGATTCAGGGATTTCATCGACCGGTGTGGAAACACAGCTTCTGGAAGAGTGCCACACCCCCTCCGGCCAGTGCCACTTTCCAAACTCACACACAATAACCCCAAAGAAGTCATACCCTACCCCCCCCTACCCCTGTTCTCACACCCATAGTCTTCACCCCTCCCACCTATGGCAACAACTTTCTCTCTCCTATTGCAACAACTTTCTCCCTCATATTAAAAGAACTTTTTCCTTCCAGTTGCATGAACTTTCTCCCTCATATTGCAAGAATTTCTCCATAGTATAAAAACTTTCTCCATATTGCAAGAACTTTCTCCTTCCTATTGCAAGAACTATCTCCCTATTGCAAGAACTTTCTCCCTATTACAAGAACTTTCTCCCTATTGCAAGAACTTTCCCATATTGCAAGAACTATCTCCCTATTTCAAGAACTTTCTCCCTATTGCAAGAACTTTCTCCCTATTGCAAAATCTTTCTCCCTCCTATTTCAAGATTTTTCTTGACAACTGCCCCTCACCTTAACCTCCTGCTGCCACTTCCCACTACACTCCAACCTTAGGTTCCTCCCTCACCCATTCCAGTGGAAGAAACATCCCCTCAGCTCTCCCTCACCCTCCCTCCCATCTACCACCAACCTTCTCCCACTATCACCCATGTTCAGGGACCAGGAAATAAGGAACCTGAAAGCCAGAACACAATAACAGAATGAAAATTGAAAATGCGGTACACCGAAGTAGATGTTGATGCAGGGATTTCTTCAGAACTTTGTCTAACTTATAGACACGACCAACTACCACTAGTGGTTGTGTCTGCTGGTGACGACCAACTACCACTAGTGGTTGTGTCTGCTGGTGACGACCAACTACCACTAGTAGTTGTGTCTGCTGGTGGCGACCAACTACCACTAGTGGTTGTGTCTGCTGGTGACGACCAACTACCACTAGTGGTTGTGTCTGCTGGTGACGACCAACTACCACTAGTGGTTGTGTCTGCTGGTGACGACCAACTACCACTAGTGGTTGTGTCTGCTGGTGACGACCAACTACCACTAGTGGTTGTGTCTGCTGGTGATGAGCAACTACCACTAGTGGGTGTGTCTGCTGGAGACGACCAACTATCACTAGTGGTTGTGTCTGCTGGTGACGACCAACTACCACTAGTGGTTGTGTCTGCTGGTGACGACCAACTACCACTAGTGGTTGTGTCTGCTGGCGACGACCAACTACCACTAGTGGTTGTGTCTGCTCGTGACGACCAACTACCACTAGTGGTTGTGTCTGCTGGTGACGACCAACTACCACTAGTGGCTGTGTCTGCTGGTGACGACCAACTATCACTAGTGGTTGTGTCTGCTGGTGACGACCAACTACCACTAGTGGTTGTGTCTGTTGGTGACGACCAACTACCACTAGTGGTTGCGTCTGCTGGTGACGACCAACTACCACTAGTGGTTGTGTCTGCTGGTGACGACCAACTACCACTAGTGGTTGTGTCTGCTGGTGACGACCAACTACCACTAGTGGTTGTGTCTGCTGGTGACGACCAACTACCACTAGTGGTTGCGTCTGCTGGTGACGACCAACTACCACTAGTGGTTGTGTCTGCTGGTGACGACCAACTACCACTAGTGGTTGTGTCTGCTGGTGACGACCAACTACCACTAGTGGTTGTGTCTGCTGGTGACAAGCAACTTCCACTAGTGGTTGTGTCTGCTGGTGACGACCAACTACCACTAGTGGTTGTGTCTGCTGGTGACGACCAACTACCACTAGTGGTTGTGTCTGCTGGTGACGACCAACTACCACTAGTGGTTGTGTCTGCTGGTGACGACCAACTACCACTAGTGGTTGTGTCTGCTGGTGACGACCAACTACCACTAGTGGTTGTGTCTGCTGGTGACGACCAACTACCACTAGTGGTTGTGTCTGCTGGTGACGACCAACTACCACTAGTGGTTGTGTCTGCTGGTGACGACCAACTACCACTAGTGGTTGTGTCTGCTGGTGACGACCAACTACCACTAGTGGTTGTGTCTGCTGGTGACGACCAACTACCACTAGTGGTTGTGTCTGCTGGTGACGACCAACTATCACTAGTGGTTGTGTCTGCTGGTGACGACCAACTACCACTAGTGGTTGTGTCTGCTGGTGACGACCAACTACCACTAGTGGTTGTGTCTGCTGGTAACGACCAACTACCACTAGTGGTTGTGTCTGCTGGTGACGACCAACTACCACTAGTAGTTGTGTCTGCTGGTGACGACCAACTACCACTAGTGGTTGTGTCTGCTGGTGACGACCAACTACCACTAGTGGTTGTGTCTGCTGGTGACGACCAACTATCACTAGTGGTTGTGTCTGCTGGTGACGACCAACTTCCACCTACGACTGCTTCACCTCAACTGTTATCAGTATATAAGCTCCATCTTCGTGAATATGTGGTCCATCAAGATTGATGGACCAAAGACATCGACTCCGGACTAAGGGACTGATTACATCAAACTACTCATCTTCCATCTTTCTCTGCATTGGACTGAAGAAGAAACTGCGTGGCACAACGTTTCCAGACTAAAGATAACCAAATGTTGCACAATGTCTCATTGATCAATTTTTCGGTTTTGTAAACTATTTATTCACAGATGTAAAAGCAAACAAGAGTGATGAATGAAAGGACTGAACAGTGGAAACATCCCCAGCCTCACAGCACTCACAGACACAAAGCTCAAGCTCAGATTATGAGGGAGGACAAAGGAAACAGAGGTGGAGTAGTACTGTTAAACGGAAACCAATGATGGTTTGAGATAAGAAGAAAGAGAGAGGAGGCAAATAACTATACACTGGACACTCAAACCAGGGAGACCCATGGTGGCGATAGCAGTGATGTACAACCCTCCATTAAACGGCAAGAGACCAAGACAAGAGTAGGATGATGGCAGACCGATGGTGGACACAAGAACACAGGTGGTCAGAAGAGGTCAAATGAGCGAAGAAAACTGCTCATTATGAGAGACTTTACCCACAAGAATGTCTGGGAGGACTTAGAACTATATGCAGGACCAGAAACATGGAGAGCTAAGCTGCTGGAGGTGGTAGGGGGAGAATTTCATGCACCACCATGTCAAGAACACAACCAGGAGAAGAGGGGATGAACCTGCAAGGCTGGACCTCGTACTCGCTATGAGTAATTCTGATGTAGGGGACACTGAATACAAGAGACCCCTTGATGCTAATGACCACACAGTCCAGAGGTTAGAATGCCACATAAAAGAAAATTTTGGTAAGATACTGCAAGGGAAGGACGAGCAAAACCAGACTTCGAAAAAGGAGATTAAGCAAGCATGAAGCAATTACTGAATGAAGTGGAAGAGGGAAGGTGTATCTGGGAATTGCCGGGAGGTAGAGGAGAATTTTATACCCAGGAGTAGACATAGGAACAGTAAAGGACACCTAGAGGTGCAGAGAGCCCATAAGCTATGAGTACAAGAAAATGGAAGAAAATATATACAAAGCAAAGAATACAGAAAAGCTGGGAAGCAAACAGAGGAACCGGAAATGAATATGCATAGGTACGAAGAGAGGCTGAAGGAGTCTGATGACAATACAGCAGTAAAAGCCAAATCTAATACAAAGTTTCTATTTAGACACGTGATTATGAAGACAGCAGTAGAGCACCAAGTAATGACGCTGAAGAAGGTACCAGCTGTCAAGAAATAACTAGGAAGTCTGCAGCACTTGTATGGAACCCACATCTGAGCAAGCATATAAAAAACCCGGAGACAGTGCAGAGCTTTTAACGAGATTACTTCTGTAGCTAAGGAAGAGAGAGACTATGGGAGCTAAACCTGACGACATTAGAGAACAGTAGGATTAGGGATGATATGATAACGATATACACAGTTCTGAGAGAAACTGAAAGGGCTGACAGAGGCAGATTGTTAGATGGGAAATAGGTACACAAGGCCACAGCTTGAAGTTGAAAAGACACATGAGTCACAGGGATGTTAGGAAGTATTCCTTCAGCCTTGAGTACTCAGTAAGTTGAACGGTAGCGGTAGAAGCAGGTTCCATAAATAAGCTTTAAGAAGAGGTACGATAGGGCTCTCAAAGCCAGGAGAGTGAACTCCGTAGCTGCAAGGAAAGAGGTTGGACCATGAGCTGAGAATCGACCCTTAAACAACAAAACACACACCCCAAACACAACACATCACCCCAGTACAACACACCACCTCAACATAACACACCACCTCAACATAACACACCACCTCAACACAACACAACACCCCAACATAGCACACCACCTCAACGCAACACACCACCCCAACACAACACACCACCTCAACACAACACACCACCCCAACACAACACACCACCTCAACACAACACACCACCTCAACACAACACACCACCTCAACACAACACACCACCTCAACATAACACACCACCTCAACATAACACACCACCTCAACACAACACAACACCCCAACACAGCACACCACCTCAACGCAACACACCACCCCAACACAACACACCACCTCAACACAACACACCACCCCAACACAACACACCACCCCAACACAACACACCACCTCAACATAACACACCACCTCAACACAACACACCACCTCAACACAACACACCATCGCAACACAACACACCACCTCAACACAACACACCACCCCAACACAACACACCACCCCAACACAACACACCACCTCAACATAACACACCACCTCAACACAACACACCACCTCAACACAACACACCATCGCAACACAACACACCACCACAACACAACACACCACCCCAACACAACACAACACACCACCCCAACACAATACACCACCCCAACACAACACACCACCTTAACACAACACACCACCCCAACACAACACACCACCCCAACACAACACAACACACCACCCCAACACAATACACCACCCCAACACAACACACCACCTCAACACAACACACCACCCAAACACAACACACCACCCCAACACAACACACCACCTCAACACAACACACCACCCAAACACAACACACCACCCCAACACAATACACCACCCCAACACAACACACCACCTCAACACAACACACCACCCAAACACAACACACCACCCCAACACAACACACCACCTCAACACAACACACCACCCAGCACAACACACCACCTCAACACAACACACCACCCCAACGCAACACACCACCCCAACACAACACACCACCCCAACACAACACACCACCCCAACACAACACACCACCTCAACACAACACACCACCTCAACACAACACAACACACCACCTCAACACAACACACCACCCAAACACAACACACCACCCCAACACAACACACCACCCCAACACAACACAACACACCACCCCAACACAACACACCACCCCAACACAACACACCACCCCAACACAACACACCACATCAACACAACACACCACCCAGCACAACACACCACCTCAACACAACACACCACCCCAACGCAACACACCACCCCAACACAACACACCACCCCAACACAACACACCACCTCAACACAACACACCACCCCAACACAACACAACACACCACCCCAACACAACACAACACAACACACCACCCCAACACAACACACCACCTCAACACAACACACCACCTCAACACAACACACCACCTCAACACAACACACCACCCGAACACAACACAACACACCACCTCAACACAACACACCACCTCAACACAACACACCACCCCAACACAACACACCACCCCAACACAACACACCACCTCAACACAACACACCACCTCAACACAACACACCACCTCAACACAACACACCACCTCAACACAACACACCACCTCAACACAACACACCACCTCAACACAACACACCACCTCAACACAACACACCACCTCAACACAACACACCACCCCAACACAACACACCACCCCAACACAACACACCACCCCAACACAACACAACACACCACCTCAACACAACACACCACCTCAACACAACACACCACCCCAACACAACACACCACCTCAACACAACACACCACCCCAACACAACACAACACACCACCCCAACACAACACACCACCCCAACACAACACAACACAACACACCACCCCAACACAACACACCACCTCAACACAACACACCACCTCAACACAACACACCACCTCAACACAACACACCACCTCAACACAACACACCACCCGAACACAACACAACACACCACCTCAACACAACACACCACCTCAACACAACACACCACCTCAACACAACACACCACCTCAACACAACACACCACCCGAACACAACACAACACACCACCTCAACACAACACACCACCTCAACACAACACACCACCTCAACACAACACACCACCCGAACACAACACAACACAACACAACACAACACAACACAACACAACACCTCAACACAACACAACACAACACAACACAACACAACACACCACCTCAACACAACACAACACAACACAACACAACACACCACCTCAACACAACACAACACAACACAACACACCACCTCAACACAACACAACACAACACAACACAACACACCACCTCAACACAACACAACACAACACAACACACCACCTCAACACAACACACCACCTCAACACAACACAACACAACACAACACACCACCTCAACACAACACACCACCTCAACACAACACAACACAACACAACACAACACAACACACCACCCCAACACAACACACCACCTCAACACAACACAACACAACACAACACAACACACCACCTCAACACAACACACCACCCCAACACAACACAACACACCACCCCAACACAACACAACACACCACCTCAACACAACACAACACAACACAACACAACACACCACCTCAACACAACACACCACCCCAACACAACACAACACACCACCCCAACACAACACAACACACCACCTCAACACAACACAACACAACACAACACAACACACCACCCCAACACAACACACCACCCCAACACAACACACCACCTCAACACAACACACCACCTCAACACAACACACCACCCCAACACAACACAACACAACACAACACACCACCTCAACACAACACACCACCCGAACACAACACAACACACCACCTCAACACAACACACCACCCCAACACAACACAACACAACACACCACCTCAACACAACACACCACCCGAACACAACACAACACACCACCTCAACACAACACACCACCCCAACACAACACAACACACCACCCCAACACAACACAACACACCACCCCAACACAACACAACACAACACAACACAACACACCACCTCAACACAACACACCACCCGAACACAACACAACACACCACCTCAACACAACACACCACCCCAACACAACACAACACAACACACCACCCCAACACAACACAACACAACACAACACAACACACCACCACAACACAACACACCACCCCAACACAACACAACACAACACACCACCCCAACACAACACAACACAACACAACACAACACAACACAACACACCACCTCAACACAACACACCACCCCAACACAACACAACACAACACACCACCCCAACACAACACAACACAACACAACACAACACAACACAACACACCACCTCAACACAACACAACACAACACAACACACCACCTCAACACAACACAACACAACACAACACAACACACCACCCCAACACAACACAACACAACACACCACCCCAACACAACACAACACAACACAACACAACACAACACACCACCTCAACACAACACACCACCTCAACACAACACAACACACCACCCCAACACAACACAACACAACACAACACAACACACCACCCCAACACAACACAACACAACACACCACCCCAACACAACACAACACAACACAACACAACACAACACAACACAACACACCACCTCAACACAACACACCACCCCAACACAACACAACACAACACACCACCCCAACACAACACAACACAACACAACACAACACAACACAACACACCACCTCAACACAACACACCACCCCAACACAACACAACACAACACACCACCTCAACACAACACACCACCCCAACACAACACAACACAACACACCACCTCAACACAACACAACACAACACAACACAACACAACACAACACACCACCCCAACACAACACAACACAACACACCACCTCAACACAACACAACACAACACACCACCCCAACACAACACAACACAACACAACACACCATCTCAACACATTATCACCAAGCTTTATCATGATGGCTGGAACAAGTTACACATCGTTAAGTGAACCACGCCCTTCCTCCCTTCCTCTCTCCTTACCTCCCTCCGTGTCTCCCTGCCTACCTACCTTCCTGCCTGCCTGCCTACCTACCTTCCTGCCTGCCTACCTGCCTGCCTGCCTGCCTGCCTGCCTGCCTGCCTGCCTGCCTGGCTGCCTGCCTGCCTGCCTGCCTGCCTGCCTGCCTGGCTGCCTGCCTGCCTGCCTGTCTGCCTGCCTGCCTGCCTGCCTGCCTGCCTGCCTGCCTACCTACCTTCCTGCCTGCCTACCTGCCTGCCTGCCTGCCTGCCTGCCTGCCTGCCTGCCTGCCTGCCTGCCTGCCTGCCTGGCTGCCTGCCTGTCTGCCTGCCTACCTGCCTGCCTGCCTGCCTGCCTGGCTGCCTGGCTGCCTGCCTGTCTGCCTGCCTACCTGCCTGCCTGCCTGCCTGCCTGCCTGCCTGCCTGCCTGCCTGCCTGCCTGCCTGCCTGCCTGCCTGCCTGCCTGGCTGCCTGCCTGCCTGCCTGTCTGCCTGCCTGCCTGCCTGCCTGCCTGCCTGCCTGCCTGCCTGCATGCCTGCCTGCCTTCCTACCTGCATGTCTGCCTGTCTGCCTGCCTGCCTGCCTGCCTGCCTGGCTGCCTGCCTGCCTGCCTGTCTGCCTGCCTGCCTGCCTGCCTACCTGCCTGCCTGCCTGCCTGCCTGCCTGCCTGCCTGCCTGCCTGCCTGCCTGCCTGCCTGCCTGCCTGCCTGCCTGCCTGCCTGCCTACCTGCATGTCTGCCTGTCTGCCTGCCTGCCTGTCTGCCTGCCTGCCTGCCTGCCTGCCTGCCTGCCTGCCTGCCTGCCTGCCTGCCTGCCTGCCTGCCTGCCTGCCTGCCTGCCTGCCTTCCTACCTGCATGTCTGCCTGTCTGCCTGTCTGCCTGCCTGCCTGCCTGCCTGCCTGCCTGCCTTCCTGCCTGCCTGCCTGCCTTCCTACGTACCTACCTGCCTTCCTACCTGCCTACCTGCCTTCCTTCCTGCCTGCCTGTCTACCTGTCTTCCTCCCTGCCTGCCTGCCTTCCTACCTATCTACCTTTCTTCCTGCCAGCCTAGCTGCCTTCCTACCTGCCTTCCTTCCAGACTGCCGTCCTTCCTGACTTCTTATTCTATATGTCTATACTATTTACGTCTATCCACCCGTCTGTTTATTCATTTACCATATATCCACCGTCCCCCAGCCGTCCATGCATATATCCGTGCATGGTACACGAGATGAACATCACGAGATATCAACACCGGAGTGTGCACCAGAGTGTTCAGAGTGTGCACCAGAGTGTTCGGAGTGTGCACCAGTGTCCAACTGAGTGTGCACCAGAGTGTTCAGAGTGTGCACCAGGGTGTTCAGAGTGTGCACCAGAGTGTTCAGAGTGTGCACCAGAGTGTTCAGCGTGTGCATCAGTGTGTTCTGAGTGTGCACCAGAGTGTTCAGAGTGTGCACCAGAGTGTTCAGAGTGTGCACCAGAGTGTTCAGAGTGTGCACCAGTGTCCAACTGAGTGTGCACCAGAGTGTTCAGAGTGTTCAGAGTGTGCACCAGAGTGTTCAGAGTGTGCACCAGAGTGTTCAGAGTGTGCACCAGAGTGTTCAGAGTGTGCACCAGAGTGTTCAGAGTGTGCACCATTGTCCAACTGAGTGTGCACCAGAGTGTTCAGAGTGTGCACCAGAGTGTTCAGAGTGTGAACCAGTGTTCAGAGTGTTCACCAGAGTGTTCAGAGTGTGCACCAGTGTGTTCAGAATATGCACCAGTGTTCAGAGTGTGCACCAGAGTGTTCAGAGTGTGCATCAGAGTGTTCAGAGTGTGCACGAGAGTGTTCAGAATATGCACCAGTGCTCAGAGTGTGCACCTGAGTGTCCAACTAAGTGTGCACCTTAGTAACCAGGAGATATAGTCAGCCATCACTGACACCGTCTTACATGACGCAGCTAGATGGAGAGAGAGAGAGAGAGAGAGAGAGAGAGAGAGAGAGAGAGAGAGAGAGAGAGAGAGAGAGAGAGAGAGACAGACAGACAGACAGACAGACAGACAGACAGACAGACAGACACACAACCGTGGGTCGTCAATAAAGACCATTCCTCGCAGACACTTATTAAACAATTACACCAGTTTGTGTCCTTAAAGACCCACTGGATGTCAACCTTAGTTAGTGTTAATATAACTTTAAGACAACGATGCACACACTAATTACTTAAAAGACGTTAATCAGGTTAAAAGGCCTCATTAACCTGGCAACCAAAATTTTAACAATGGTCTAAAACTCACCAAAAATTTGGATGTTTTCAACACAGCGGCCGCCACCACCACCACCGTCACCGTCACCGTCACCGTCACCGTCACCGTCACCGTGGTGGTGATGGTGGTGGTGGTGGTGGTGGTGGTCCATCCCTTCTAACTTGTAACTAGTGGAAGTAAGAACTGACAGGCAACTCCCTCTCTAACTTGTAACTAGTGGTCAGGCAAAATTATGGTATTGTATGCTAACAGTCGAAGTGCAAGAAATAAAATTAATGAACTACGTTTGGTAGCATGTGCTGGGAACTTTGATATCATTGCATTAACTGAAACGTGGTATGATTTAAAGAGTCGGGATATGACTGCTGAGTGTAATATTCAGGGATTTAAGTTGTTCAATGTGGATAGATGTAATGGGAAGGGGGGAGGAGTTGTATTATATGTTCGAGAAAATATTAATTGTTGCATAAAAACAGGTATAAAAATAGATGGAGCAGTAACAGAATCTGTTTGGGTAGAGTTCGTGGAGGGTCAAGAAAAACTAATTCTAGGTGTAATATACCGACCTCCAGGCTTGGATCACGATAGAGGGAGACTTCTTTGGGACGAAATTGTTAGGGCTTCTAGACACAATAACATAGTCATAGTAGGGGACTTTAACTTAGTCAAATTGACTGGAATTCTTTGACAGTTAATCTAGAGTCCAGTGACTTTATGGAAACAGTTCAGGACTGTTTACTGAAGCAGAGCGTAACAGAGCCTACCAGGCGTAATAATTTGCTAGACCTTGTCTTGTCAAATAAGGAAACACTCGTGAATAATCTGGAGATCACTGAAGAGCTTGGCGCAAGTGATCACAAGTC
The DNA here is from genome assembly GCF_038502225.1 of Cherax quadricarinatus. Lineage (NCBI taxonomy): Eukaryota > Metazoa > Arthropoda > Malacostraca > Decapoda > Parastacidae > Cherax > Cherax quadricarinatus. The sequence continues at coordinate 16,864,023 of NC_091295.1, forward strand.
CATCACTTTTAGCATTAATTGGGAATGCAAGAATAATGATAATGCAGTAAAAATCCCTGATTTTCGTTCTGCCGATTATAATGGACTTAGGGAACATCTGTCTAATCTTGATTGGGGTTATCTAGCTAATGATTTTATTAACGATAATCATACTTATGATTATGAAGGGATCTGCTTTTATGATTGTTTTCTTAATAAAGTACACCGTGCTCAGAGTATATACATTCCCCAGAGAGAAATTAGGTCTAATAATAACGATCCCAATTGGGTTAACAGTAGGTTAAAGCATCTATTAGGGGAGAAAAAGGGAATATATAGGCGCATCAGAAGAGGAGAGGTTAACCTTACTGACCAATATGTTCAGCTTAAAAGAGAAGTAAAAAAGGGGATTAGAAAGGCTAAACGTGACTATGAAATTAGAGTTGCTAATGAATCAAAGACTAATCCAAAGGGGTTCTTTCAAGTGTATAGGACGAAGGTGAAGGAAAAAGTAGGACCTCTGAAAACTGGGAATGGACAGCTGACGGATAATGAACTGGAAATGTGTTCCTTATTTAATGACTATTTTTGTCAGTTTTTACACAGGAAGATGTAAATGAGATTCCAGTAATTAACAATTATTTATTTCCTGATGAATTTAAGTTAACTAATATTACTGTCATGAGGGACATGGTTATTAAACAGATAGACAAACTGAAACAAAATAAGTCCCCGGGACCCGATGAGTTGTTTTCAAGGGTACTTCAGGAATGCAAGATGGAGCTCAGTCAGCCATTAACGAGTGTATTCAATGCGTCTATCCTTACCAGTGTTGTGCCAGAGTTGTGGAAGATGGCTAATGTGGTTCCTATATTCAAATCAGGGGATAAGTCCGTTCCTTCAAATTACCGTCCAATAAGCCTGACATCTATAGTGGGCAAGTTATTAGAATCAATTATAGCTGACATTATTAGAAGTCACCTTGAAGAGCATAACTTGATAAATGAATCTCAGCATGGATTCAATAGAGGTCGTTCCTGCCTGACAAACTTGCTAACGTTCTTCAATAGAACATTTGAGGCAGCTGACAGTGATAAGGAATATGATATTGTTTATTTGGAATTTAGTAAAGCCTTCAAAAGAGTACCTCACAGGAGACTCTTGAAAAAAGTGGCAGCTCATGGTATAGGAGGTAATGTAATAAAGTTGGTAGAATTACCGACAATATGTAAAGTAAAAGGACACAAGTGCAACTAATGTGACATTTTATTGTGGCAACGTTTCGCTCTCCAGGAGCTTTATCAAGCCATAACAACAAACAATACATGGACACAGAGGGTATATAAAGGCTCAAAGTGAGGTGCAATACTAGTGAGGTACCATTTCGATGTTCACTAGTGGTAGTAGTAGTAGTAGTAGTAGTAGTAGTGGTAGTGACAAAAGTAATACAATATGGTAGAGCAATTAATTCGTACATGAGTAAAAGGATATAAAAGCTATTACTTGGGTAACATAAAAATAGGTTGGACAAATATAGACTGGAAAGAGGCAGCTTGTTTCAGTGTTCACTCTCTGTAATGTGCTTTGTGTAGTATAACAGGAGAGACTATGTGATGGCAGGGTTTACTGTTTTCAGGAGGATTCTTGCTAAGACTTCAGAGATGGTGAAGCTGCCGTTGTTTTGTTTAATTGTATTCGAAACAGCGATCAGTGCTGATTCGAGGCACTTGCATCTGCGGAAATTAGTTTCTTGGATCACTAATTGGGCGTCTCTGAATTTCATGAGATGATTGGTGGAATTTCGGTGTTGTACACAGGCGTTGTTCAAGTTATCGTTCCTACATGCGTGAATGTGTTCATTGAGGCGGGTGTCGAGGTTTCTTGCTGTTTCACCTACGTAAATCTTGTCACAGCCTCCACAGGGTATAGTGTAAACTCCTGCATTGACTGGTTCGTGGTGCTTGGATTTTGTCCTGGTTATATCCTTTATTGAAGTGCTTGAAGCGATGGCGACTCTGGTGTTAGCTTGTGAAAGTGCTTTTGAGACGTTCAGTGCAACCTGACTGTTGGGAAGAATTATAACTTTGTTGGGAGCGGTGTTGATGCGTGGAGAATTTATGATCTGAAGAGCTCTTTTCTTGCAGTCTTTGATGAAAAAAGAAGGAAAATGTAACTCAGTGAATGTTTGGTGAATGTATGTACACTCCTCGTCAAGAAACTCAGGACTACAAATTCGGTATGCTCTTAGGAAAAACCCGATGATGATACCTCTTTTGGTCTTGGTATCTTGACTGGAATAGAAGTGTGTGAGATCATTTTTATTGGTGGGTTTCCGATAAACTTGAAATCTTAGGTTGTTGTCTACTTTGTGAATGAGGACGTCGAGGAAAGGTAGCTTGTCATTGGACTTTTCTTCTAGTGTAAACTGGATTGCCGGTTCAACTGCGTTGAGCCTTGCCTGAAGATCCCGTATATCAAAACGTTTGGGAGTTATTACGAGGACATCGTCCTCGCATGGGCCAGTAGGCCTTCTGCAGTGTTCCTTCGTTCTTATGTTCTTATGTTCTTATGTAACGTAACCAAGTGACGCTTGAAGGGATGATGTTGGCGAAGTGTTCGGACTCTAGGTGTTCCATGTATAAGTTGGCTAGGACGGCACTGATGGGGGACCCCATTCCCATGCCGTAGGTTTGTTTGTAGAGCTTGTTATTGAAAGAAAAACAGTTGAAATTAACACAGAGTTCAATCAAGTCAACAAAATCTCCGGGAGGTAGAGGAAGATTAAGGTCCTGATTGACTTTACGTCGTAGAACCTCGATGGCTTTTTTGGTAGGTACAAAAGTACCTACCAAAAAAGCACGGAAATTAATGCTATCATTTGTTTAATAACTGTGATCAGATATGATATACACAACCACATTGTGTCCCTCTCTTCGAGCAAAACACATCAGTACTAAGTGTAAAGTTACTTAGAAATACACTAGTATTGTATAAAGTTACTTAGAAATACACTAGTATTGTGGAAAGTTACTTAGAAATACACTAAGTGTAAAGTCTGAATAATGGTGTAGAAAACCAACAAGTTGATAACTGAGACACTTATGCAACATTCGGAAACCTTTACTGCGGAAATGTATCGCCAACCAGTGGTTTCTTCAGTCCAATACAGAGAAGAACGGTGGAAGATTAACAGGAATTTGAGGTAAACAGTCCCTCAGCCTGGAGTCGACGTGTAAAGACCATCAGTCTTGAGAAAAGTACAGCATATAGATGGATAAAGGGACTTATATAATGCAGACAGATGAGGGGAAGCAGTGGTGGGCAGAGTCACTAGTGGATAAATCCACTAGTGGATAAATCCACTAGTAGAAGTTGATCGTGTCTATAGGTTAGCGAAGCTTTGAAGAATTTATTGCATCATGACAGAACACAAACAGTAACATTAATAATTAACAGAACAATGCCTATAATTCTGGAATCAGCGGAATATTCTCAATGATTAGCTATGCTGATCTTACTGCAACACTGTCAGTGACACAACCTGTCACTGCAACACTGTCAGCGACACTATCTGTCACTGCAACACTGTCAGTGACACTATCTGTCACTGCAACACTGTCAGTGACACTACCTGTCACTGCAACACTGTCAGTGGCACTACCTGTCACTGCAACACTGTCAGTGACACTACCTGTCACTGCAACACTGTCAGTGACACTATCTGTCACTGCAACACTGTCAGTGACACAACTTGTCACTGCAACACTGTCAGTGACACTATCTGTCACTGCAACACTGTCAGTGACACAACTTGTCACTGCAACACTGTCAGTGACACTACCTGTCACTGCAACACTGTCAGTGACACTATCTGTCACTGCAACACTGTCAGTGACACTATCTGTCACTGCAACACTGTCAGTGACACAACTTGTCACTGCAACACTGTCAGTGACACTATCTGTCACTGCAACACTGTCAGTGACACAACTTGTCACTGCAACACTGTCAGTGACACTATCTGTCACTGCAACACTGTCAGTGACACAACTTGTCACTGCAACACTGTCAGTGACACTACCTGTCACTGCAACACTGTCAGTGACACTATCTGTCACTGCAACACTGTCAGTGACACAACTTGTCACTGCAACACTGTCAGTGACACTACCTGTCATTGCAACACTGTCAGTGACACTACCTGTCACTGCAACACTGTCAGTGACACTACCTGTCACTGCAACACTGTCAGTGACACTAGCTGTCACTGCAACACTGTCAGAGAAACTAGCTGTCACTGCAACACTGTCAGTGACACTAGCTGTCACTGCAACACTGTCAGTGACACTAGCTGTCACTGCAACACTGTCAGTGACACTAGCTGTCACTGCAACCCTGTCAGTGACACTATCTGTCACTGCAACACTGTCAGTGACACTATCTGTCACTGCAACACTGTCAGTGACACTATCTGTCACTGCAACACTGTCAGTGACACTACCTGTCACTGCAACACTGTCAGTGACACTATCTGTCACTGCAACACTGTCAGTGACACAACTTGTCGCTGCAACACTGTCAGTGACACTACCTGTCATTGCAACACTGTCAGTGACACTATCTGTCACTGCAACACTGTCAGTGACACTAGCTGTCACTGCAACACTGTCAGTGACACTAGCTGTCACTGCAACACTGTCAGTGACACTAGCTGTCACTGCAACACTGTCAGTGACACTAGCTGTCACTGCAACACTGTCAGTGACACTAGCTGTCACTGCAACACTGTCAGTGACACTAGCTGTCACTGTAACACTGTCAGTGACACTAGCTGTAACTGTAACAATGTCAGTGACACTAGCTGTCACTGCAACAATGTCAGTGACACTAGCTGTCACTGTAACACTGTCAGTGACACCAGATGTCACTGCAACACTCTCAGTGACACTAGCTGTCACTACAACATTGTCAGTGGCACCAGCTGTCACTACAACATTGCCAATACCACCAGTTGTCACTACAACACTGCCAATACCACACCAGCTGTCACTACAACACTGTCAATACCACACCAGCCGTCACTACAACACTGTCAATAACACACCAGCTGTTAATACAACACGTCAATAACACCAGCTGTCACAAAACTGTCAATACCACAACAGCTGTCACTACAACACTCTCAATAACACCAGCTGTCGCTACAACACTGTTAATACCACACCAGCTGTCACTACAACACTGCCAATACCACACCAGCTATCACAACAACACTGCCAATACCACACCAGCTGTCACTACTACACTGCCAATACCACACCAGCTGTCACTACAACACTGCCAATAACACACCAGCTGTCACTACAACATGCCAATACTACACCAGGTGTCACTACAACACTGCCAATAATACACCAGCTGTCACAACACTGCCAATACCACACCAGCTGTCACTACTACACTGCCAATACCACACCAGCTGTCACTACAACACTGCCAATACCACACCAGGTGTCACTACAACACTGCCAATACTACACCAGGTGTCACTACAACACTGCCAATAATACACCAGCTGTCACAACACTGCCAATACCACACCAGCTGTCACTACAACACTGCCAATACCACACCAGCTGTCACTACAACACTGCCAATACCACACCAGCTGTCACTACAACACTGCCAATACCACACCAGCTGTCACTACAACACTGCCAATAATACACCAGCTGTCACAACACTGCCAATACCACACCAGCTGTCACTACAACACTGCCAATACCACACCAGCTGTCACTACAACATGCCAATACTACACCAGGTGTCACTACAACACTGCCAATAATACACCAGCTGTCACAACACTGCCAATACCACACCAGCTGTCACTACAACACTGTCAATAACACACAAGCTGTCACTACAACACTGCCAATACCACACCAGCTGTCGCTACAACGCTGTCAATAACACACCAGCTGTCACTACAACACTGCCAATACCACACCAGCTGTCACTACAACACTGTCAATAACACACAAGCTGTCACTACAACACTGCCAATAACACACCAGCTGTCACTACAACACTGCCAATAATAACACACCAGCTGTCACTACAACACTGTCAATAACACACCAGCTGTCACTACAACACTGCCAATAACACACCAGCTGTCACTACAACACTGCCAATAACACACCAGCTGTCACTACAACACTGCCAATAACACACCAGCTGTCACTACAACACTGCCAATAACACACCAGCTGTCACTACAACACTGCCAATAACACACCAGCTGTCACTACAACACTGCCAATAACACACCAGCTGTCACTACAACACTGCCAATAACACACCAGCTGTCACTACAACACTGCCAATAACACACCAGCTGTCACTACAACACTGTCAATAACACACCAGCTGTCACTACAACACTGCCAATAACACACCAGCTGTCACTACAACACTGCCAATAACACACCAGCTGTCACTACAACACTGCCAATAACACACCAGCTGTCACTACAGCACTGCCAATATATGCCCTTTAACAAGTTATTAACGGGTTAATAACAGAGTTAAGACATGTTAAGTTACAGGTGTATTATCACGGTGTTATGTGTTATCACGGTGTAATGTGTTATCACGGTGTTATGTGTTATCACGGTGTTATGTGTTATCACGGTGTTATGTGTTATCACGGTGTAATGAGTTATCACGGTGTTATGTGTTATCACGGTGTTATGTGTTATCACGGTGTTATGTGTTATCACGGTGTTATGTGTTATCACGGTGTTATGTGTTATCAGGGTGTTATGTGTTATCACGGTGTTATGTGTTATCAGGGTGTTTTGTGTTATCAGGGTGTTATGTGTTATCACGGTGTTATGTCTTAATACGGTGTTATGTGTTATCAGGGTGTTATGTGTTATCACGGTGTTATGTGTTATCACGGTGTTATGTGTTATCAGGGTGTTATGTGTTATCACGGTGTTATGTGTTATCAGGGTGTTATGTGTTATCACGGTGTTATGTGTTATCACGGTGCTATGTGTTATCACGGTGTTATGTGTTAATACGGTGTTATGTGTTATCAGGGTGTTATGTGTTATCACGGTGTTATGTGTTATCACGGTGTTATGCGTTATCAGGGTGTTATGTGTTATCAGGGTGTTATGTGTTATCACGGTGTTATGTGTATCACGGTGTTATGCGTTATAAGGGTGTTATGTGTTATCAGGGTGTTATGTGTTATCACGGTGTTATGTGTTAATACGGTGTTATGTGTTATCACGGTGTAATGTGTCATCACGGTGTTATGTGTTATCACGGTGTTATGTGTTATCACGGTGTTATGTGTTATCACGGTGTTATGTGTTATCACGGCGTTATGTGTTATCACGGTGTTATGTGTTATCACGGTGTTATGTGTTATCACGGTGTAATGTGTTATCACGGTGTTATGTGTTATCACGGTGTTATGTGTTATCACGGTGTAATGTGTTATCACGGTGTTATGTGTTATCACGGTGTTATGTGTTATCACGGTGTTATGTGTTATCACGGTGTTATGTGTTATCACGGTGTTATGTGTTATCACGGTGTTATGTGTTATCACGGTGTAATGTGTTATCACGGTGTTATCTGTTATCAGGGTGTTATGTGTTATCACGGTGTTATGTGTTATCAGGGTGTTATGTGTTATCACGGTGTTATGTGTTATCACGGTGTTATGTGTTATCACGGTGTTATCTGTTATCAGGGTGTTATGTGTTATCACGGTGTTATGTGTTGTCACGGTGTTATGTGTTATCAGGGTGTTATGTGTTATCAGGGTGTTTTGTGTTATCAGGGTGTTATGTGTTATCACGGTGTTATGTGTTAATACGGTGTTATGTGTTATCAGGGTGTTATGTGTTATCACGGTGTTATGTGTTATCACGGTGTAATGTGTTATCACGGTGTTATGTGTTATCACGGTGTTATGTGTTATCACGGTGTTATGTGTTATCACGGTGTAACGTGTTATCACGGTGTTATGTGTTATCACGGTGTTATGTGTTATCACGGTGTTATGTGTTATCACGGTGTTATGTGTTATCACGGTGTTATGTGTTATCACGGTGTTATGTGTTATCACGGTGTTATGTGTTATCACGGTGTTATGTGTTATCACGGTGTTATGTGTTATCAGGGTGTTATGTGTTATCACGGTGTTATGTGTTATCAGGGTGTTATGTGTTATCACGGTGTTATGTGTTATCACGGTGTTAAGTGTTAATACGGTGTTATGTGTTATCAGGGTGTTATGTGTTATCAGGGTGTTATGTGTTATCACGGTGTTATGTGTTATCACGGTGTTATGTGTTAATACGGTGTTATGTGTTATCACGGTGTTATGTGTTATCACGGTGTTATGTGTTATCACGGTGTTATGTGTTATCACGGTGTTATGTGTTATCAGGGTGTTATGTGTTATCACGGTGTTATGTGTTATCAGGGTGTTATGTGTTATCACGGTGTTATGTGTTAATACGGTGTTATGTGTTATCAGGGTGTTATGTGTTATCACGGTGTTATGTGTTATCACGGTGTTATGTGTTATCACGGTGTTATGTGTTATCACGGTGTTATGTGTTATCACGGTGTTATGTGTTATCACGGCGTTATGTGTTATCACGGTGCTATGTGTTATCACGGTGTTATGTGTTAATACGGTGTTATGTGTTATCACGGTGCTATGTGTTATCACGGTGTTATGTGTTAATACGGTGTTATGTGTTATCAGGGTGTTATGTGTTATCACGGTGTTATGTGTTATCACGGTGTTATGTGTTATCAGGGTGTTATGTGTTATCACGGTGTTATGTGTTATCACGGTGTTATGTGTTATCACGGTGTTATGTGTTATCTCGGTGTTATGTGTTATCACGGTGCTATGTGTTATCACGGTGTTATGTGTTAATACGGTGTTATGTGTTATCAGGGTGTTATGTGTTATCACGGTGTTATGTGTTATCACGGTGTTATGCGTTATCAGGGTGTTATGTGTTATCAGGGTGTTATGTGTTATCACGGTGTTATTTGTTATCACGGTGTTATGCGTTATCAGGGTGTTATGTGTTATCAGGGTGTTATGTGTTATCACGGTGTTATGTGTTATCACGGTGTTATGCGTTATCAGGGTGTTATGTGTTTTCAGGGTGTTATGTGTTATCACGGTGTTATGTGTTAATACGGTGTTATGTGTTATCACGGTGTTATGTGTTATCACGGTGCTATGTGTTATCAGGGTGTTATGTGTTATAACGGTGTTATGTGTTATCACGGTGCTATGTGTTATCCCGGTGTTATGTGTTATCACGGTGCTATGTGTTATCAGGGTGTTATGTGTTATCACGGTGTTATGTGTTATCACGGTGTTATGTGTTATCACGGTGCTATGTGTTATCAGGGTGTTATGTGTTATCATGGTGTTATGTGTTATCAGGGTGTTATGTGTTATCACGGTGCTATGTGTTATCCCGGTGTTATGTGTTATCACGGTGCTATGTGTTATCACGGTGTTATGTGTTATCACGGTGTTATGTGTTATCACGGTGTTATGTGTTATCACGGTGCTATGTGTTATCACGGTGTTATGTGTTATCACGGTGTTATGTGTTATCACGGTGTTATGTGTTATCACGGTGCTATGTGTTATCACGGTGCTATGTGTTATCACGGTGCTATGTGTTATCACGGTGCTATGTGTTATCACGGTGTTACATGTTATGACGGTGCTATGTGTTATCACGGTGCTATTTGTTATCATGGTGCTATGTGTTATCACGGTGTTACATGTTATGACGGTGCTATGTGTTATCACGGTGTTACATGTTATGACGGTGCTATGTGTTATCACGGTGTTACATGTTATCACGGTGCTATGTGTTATCACGGTGTTACATGTTGTCACGGTGCTATGTGTTATCACGGTGTTACATGTTATGACGGTGCTATGTGTTATCACGGTGTTATGTGTTATCACTGTATTACATATTATCACGGTGCTATGTGTTATCACGGTGTTACATGTTATCACGGTGCTATGTGTTATCACGGTGCTATGTGTTATCACGGTGCTATGTGTTATCACGGTGCTATGTGTTATCACGGTGTTACATGTTATGACGGTGCTATGTGTTATCACGGTGTTATGTGTTATCACGGTATTACATATTAACACGGTGCTACATGTTATGACGGTGTTATGTGTTATCACGGTGTTATGTGTTATCACGGTATTACATGTTATCACGGTGTTACATGTTATGACGGTGCTATGTGTTATCACGGTGTTATGTGTTATCACGGTATTACATGTTATCACGGTGTTACATGTTATGACGGTGCTATGTGTTATCACGGTGTTATGTGTTATCACGGTATTACATGTTATCACGGTGCTACATGTTATGACGGTGTTATGTGTTATCACGGTGTTATGTGTTATCACGGTATTACATGTTATCACGGTGTTACATGTTATGACGGTGCTATGTGTTATCACGGTGTTATGTGTTATCACGGTATTACATGTTATCACGGTGTTACATGTTATGACGGTGCTATGTGTTATCACGGTGTTATGTGTTATCACGGTATTACATGTTATCACGGTGTTACATGTTATGACGGTGCTATGTGTTATCACGGTGTTATGTGTTATCACGGTATTACATGTTATCACGGTGTTACATGTTATGACGGTGCTATGTGTTATCACGGTGTTATGTGTTATCACGGTATTACATGTTATCACGGTGTTACATGTTATGACGGTGCTATGTGTTATCACGGTGTTATGTGTTATCACGGTATTACATGTTATCACGGTGTTACATGTTATGACGGTGCTATGTGTTATCACGGTGTTATGTGTTATCACGGTATTACATGTTATCACGGTGTTATGTGATAACAAGAACACTAACCTCAGCCTGGAGTCCTTCAACACTGTTATTTATATTCAACAAACAATTTTCAACTAACAATTATGACCGAACTAACAATTTTGTATTAAGAATTGTGTAATAGTAACAGTGAACTAACAATTTTGTAATAGTAACAATTAACTAACAACTGTGAACTAACAATTTTGTAATAGTAACAGTTAACTAACAACTGTGAACTAACAATTGAGTTCTAACAATTGTGAACAACCAATTCTGAACTAACATTTTAGTACTAACAATTTTGAGCTACCGTCTCTAACCCGAGAAAGGAAGACGGCTCCATTTCCTTGGATCAAGAGCCCTTGCAACCACATCAACTCATCCCCACACTAAAATAAATCTAATCTAATTTTTTTTTCATGGATCGCGGGGAGTCGAACCCGAGGCAAGAAATTACGATCCCGCAGATCTACCAACTGTGGAGTATAACCACGCCTCTCCCGGCCTGTTATGAATATACTTGAGGATATATACACTGAGAGGTATGCGTCTCTCGGTGAATATACGCTAGTTCAAAGCACGTTAATGTGTGGATATATACTATCCTATCTCCTCTGAGAGAGACTCAACATGGAGGGACATACCTTCCTATCTCCCCCTGGGAGTGTGACTCAACATGGAGGGATGTACCTTCCTATCTCCCCCTGGGAATGTGACTCAACATGGAGGGATGTACCTTCCTATCTACCCTGGGAGTGTGACTCAACATGGAGGGATGTACCTTCCTATCTCCCCCTGGGAATGTGACTCAACATGGAGGGATGTACCTTCCTATCTCCCCCTGGGAGTGACTCAACATGGAGGGATGTACCTTCCTATCTCCCCTGGGAGTGTGACTCAACATGGAGGGATGTACCTTCCTATCTACCCTGGGAGTGCGACTCAACATGGAGGGATGTACCTTCCTATCTACCCTGGGAGTGCGACTCAACATGGAGGGATGTACCTTCCTATCTACCCTGGGAGTGTGACTCAACATGGAGGGATGTACCTTCCTATCTCCCCCAGGGAGTGTGACTCAACATGGAGGGATGTACCTTCCTATCTCCCCTGGGAATGTGACTCAACATAGAGGGATGTACCTTCCTATCTCCCCTGGGAGTGTGACTCAACATGGAGGGATGTACCTTCCTATCTCCCCCAGGGAGTGTGACTCAACATGGAGGGATGTACCTTCCTATCTACCCTGGGAGTGTGACTCAACATGGAGGGATGTACCTTCCTATCTCCCCCTGGGAGTGTGACTCAACATGTAGGGATGTACCACCCTATCTCCCCTGGGAATGTGACTCAACATGGAGGTATGTACCACCCTATCTCCCCTGGGAGTGTGACTCAACATGGAGGGATGTACCACCCTATCTCCCCCTGGGAGTGTGACTCAACATGGAGGGATGTACCACCCTATCCACCCCTGGGAATGTGACTCAACATGGAGGGATGCACCACCCTATCTCCCCTGGAAGTGTGACTCAACATGGAGGGATATACCTTCCTATCTCCCCCTGGGAGTGTGACTCAACATGGAAGGATATACCTTCCTATCTCCCCCTGGGAGTGTGACTCAACATGGAGGGATATACCTTCCTATCTCCCCTGGGAGTGTGACTCAACATGGAGGGATATACCTTCCTATCTAATCTGGGAGTGTGACTCAACATGGGGGATATACTTATCTCCCCTGGGAGTGTGACTCAACATGGAGGGATATACCTATCTCCCTGGGAGTGTGACTCAACATGGAGGTATATACCTATCTCCCCTGGGAGTGTGACTCAACATGGAGGGATATACATATCTCCCCTGGGAGTGTGACTCAACATGGAGGGATGTACCATCCTATCTCCCCTGGAAGTGTGACTCAACATGGAGGGATATACCTTCCTATCTCCCCTGGAAGTGTGACTCAACATGGAGGGATATACCTTCCTATCTCCCCTGGAAGTGTGACTCAACATGGAGGGATATACCTTCCTATCTCCCCTGGAAGTGTGACTCAACATGGAGGGATATACCTTCCTATCTCCCCTGGAAGTGTGACTCAACATGGAGGGATATACCTTCCTATCTCCCCTGGAAGTGTGACTCAACATGGAGGGATATACCTTCCTATCTCCCCTGGAAGTGTGACTCAACATGGAGGGATATACCTTCCTATCTCCCCTGGGAGTGTGACTCAACATGAAGGGATATACCTTCCTATCTCCCCTGGGAGTGTGACTCAACATGAAGGGATATACCTTCCTATCTCCCCTGGGAGTGTGACTCAACATGAAGGGATATACCTAAATATTTAATTTCCTAACACAAAGAACCCAAGGAGTAACAGTGAAAATTAGTGCGATCAGAGGCTGCCATAGTGACCTGTTGTGTCCTCCAGGACGCCATGTTTGATCCTCTCTTTCTTGTTCTCGTATCCGCCATACAAACAAAATGTGGCACCACCACTATATCATCCTTGGCAGACGATATTAGAATTTGTACGAGTGTGCCGTCCACTGAGGACACAGCTGTACGAGTGTGTCGTCCACTGAGGACACAGCTGAATGAGTGTGTCGTCCACTGAGGACACAGCTGTATGAGTGTGTCGTCCACTGAGGACACAGCTGTACGAGTGTGCCGTCCACTGAGGACACAGCAAAGCTTCAAGGTAATATAACCCGTCAAAATGAAGCCTAGAGTGTCAGACTAGTGAGAGGGACTCGGGAGTGATAATGTCTGATCTCACGTTCAAGGATCACAACAAAGTCATTATTGCAATAAGATGGATAACAAGAATCTTCTAAACAAGGGATGCCAAGTCAATGATGTTTAAGTCACATGTTCTCTATAGACTGAAGCACTGCCCTACACTAACAGTCCCCCGTTTAAGGCAGGTGAAAATGCAGAGCTGGAGAATGTACAGAGAATCATCACTGCGTGAATAGATTTAGTCAAGCACATTAATTATTGGGAATGTTTGAAATCCTTTGACCTGCAATCCTTGCAACAAAAGCACGATACATTTTGCAACTGCATATAATCTATACTTAGAAAATTCTACACGGACTTGTCCCATATCTGGACACACAGGTCAGTAACACTTAAGTTCCCCCAATAACTTCCTGATCAGCCTGGCTGTGGTGCATACACTGGACTGTGTGGGGCTAGCACCAACAATCTGGTTGTTTAGGCCACCCACCGGGAGGCCTGGACTGGGCCTGGGCCGCAGGGGCGTTGACCCCTCAAACATCCTCCTGGTAAATATCTCCGGCAAATTCTCGATGAGCCGGGTTGTGCAGGGTGTGTGGAGCTGTAGCACGCTGCCAGCAACAGCCTGGTGGACCAGGAGGTCGAGAGGGACGCTTGGCCCCAGGCCAGACTGTGTTGGTACAACCCTCGTAACCTGTCACTATTACAACCACTATCACTCCCACCACCACCACCACTATCACCATCACACAACTCCACCACCATCATTACCACACACCCACTATATAACTCACCATTAAAACCTCCATAACATTATTCTCTCCTGGAACCACCACCACCACCGTTATCTTCACCACCAACGTTACCTCTACCACCACCAATAGCACCACCACCACCACCACCAGCTAACAACATCAGCAGACCTGGCTCAGCTAACATCATCATCATACTTGACTCAGCTAACAACAGTACAGTAGACCTGACTCAACTAACAACAGTGCAGCAGATGTGGCTCAGCTAACAGCAGCAGCAGACTTGACTCAGCTAACAGTACAGCAGACCTGCCTCAGCCAAAAAGAGTAAACCTGACTCAGCTAACATCAGCAAACCTGACTCAGCTAACAATATCAGCAGACCTGACTCAGCTAACAATATCAGCAGACCTGACTCAGCTAACAGCTTCAGCAGACCTGATTCAGCTAACATCAGCAGACCTGACTCGGCAAACAACATCAGCAGACCTGACTTGGGTAACAGCAACAGACCTGACTCAACTAGCAACAGCAGACACTGACTCAGCTAACAATACAGCTAAAAGGTTAGAACAAAGTTGATAAACTAGCACCTACACACCACCATAACAACGTTATATAACGCAACACCATCACAAACCTTTCTACCTTCACCCAGGTTCAGGAGACAGTGTGAAAAGTCGTGGCCAGGAGGTGAGGTGCTTCTGTCTCTTATATACACGTAGATACTTAAACTATACTACTAAGCAGCACTTAATTGTTTTTTATTAGGGATGCAGTGAAAGTAAATGTAGGGAAATCTTGTTCATTTAGAATGAATATTTGGTATTTGTATAGCGTGATTAAAATACCGAGACTTTTTTTCAGCAAGGCGAAGGACAGCAGTAATGTGGATTGTCTGCAGGTCGAGCCGTGTGCCAGGGAAGAAATTGGGTACAGCCAATAAGAAATCCTCTGAATAAGCATCTCTCAGTACCAGGAAGCGAGTTCAATATTGCAAGTTATTATCACGCAAGAAAAGGCACATAAACTAAATTTCACATACGAGAAAAGTATGATATATAAAGTAGACCCCCCCCCCCCATATCCACAGTTTCAGTTATCCACTGTTTACTGCGACCCAAAAATAACCCTTAATTTTGTTTAATAATATTGGGCCTAGCAGGTTTTCAAAGCCCAGGAGAAGCCATGAAATGCTTCCCATCAGTGAAAAAGTGCCAATTCTAGACTTATTTTGCATAGTTTATCAGTTAGAATTGATCATAGGTATGTATGTAAATGAAAACTGACTTATACATACGGTTCGTCATTATCTGCGGTTTCAGATATCCGCGGTTTTAGGTATCCACGGTACGTCTTGGAACGCATCACCCGCGGATACGGAGGGACCACTTCATAATAGATTAAATTGTATCTACATGCCGGTATCCCTTTATCACATATTAATGTAGTGTGAAATAACTGAACTACAGTAATACAACTGTAGTCTGTACAATTTGGGGGAACATTCGCTTAAATGTTCCTCAATAAATTATTCGTGTGTCGTGATTCAAAGGAAGGACAGGCAGGTTTTGCTCTCTGATCAGACGATGACGTGACTTAACGTGTTGACTAATGAAGGCGAGCTCGTGTTGAAAATGTGGCCTCGTGTATTGCAGCTGAGCACCTGCAGTGTTGCAACTGTGATAAATAGTATAAAATATCGACAGGGTGGAAAACAGACACAGAGCAGTATAAAGCGATCCTTTATCAAGAACGTTCCGTCCACACAGTGGGCCTTATCAAGTTTGTGACAGTAACAGCAACTTGACACATCTACAAAGGTTTAGTTACAATCAAACACATTTTGCAGGACACACATTGGCTTTATGTCAAAGTGTCCTTTTCCTTGGCACTAATTGTGAAAGACTTTGTTAGTTTAAACTCCTCGAGATCTGGCATCAACAATTATTGATTCTATCAACTTTCTTCACAATTAGGATTAGGCTGATTGGACTAATTTGAAGCCGAAGACTTAACCCATTGTGTAAATGGGTATCAAATTTGTCATTTTTCACTGTATAATCTGCTGAAGAAATTACCTACTAGTTTGCTAAGTTCTTCCTTACATTTTATTAAAGTCCTTGTAAACAGTTCGTCAGGGCAGGGTGATTTATTTGGTGTCAGTCTACCAGGTAGTCTGGAGACCATGTCACTAGTGACCTTAATCAAGGAACGGGTGAAAGTTTGAACGCATGTTCACACCCTCGGTCCTGGTCACGGACCGGGCCGAGGGTGTGAACCCAGAAACCCTCTCCGGGTCCTAAAACTCACTTGCTGTGGATTCAAGTCCCACCCGTCCCGTGATTTGTTTACACTTGTGTTATTACGATTTCGTGAGTCATGGTGAACTATTTATGTTCTGTTACCTGCCATATTTTCATATAAATGCTGTAAACAACTTTAGTAGTGGGAATACACGGGTATTCAGAAAAAACTCTGGTGCATACTTTATTCCTTGAAAGCCCTGATATTCTTTTAGTAGAGCCAGGATTGGCAGGCTATGTTACAATACCTGTATTCGTCCCGAAGTATGTTGTTATATTGCTTTATTGGTGCTCTGCACTGCTGGTCGCCTTCCTTTTAGTGCTCAATGTTGCTGATGCTTTTTGTTGTTGCTACCTGTCATTGTGAGCACATCGCGTTATTGCAAGGCGCTGGTGATGTTCTTTTATTGTTGACTGGATAATACCACCAACGCGAGTCAGTTAACATGTACCTCTCATACTCTGCCCAGAATGTCTTTACAGCGTTGCTAGCATATTGTTCCTCCAGTTGACATTGAATATTATCAACATTTAACGTAGCTTCGTGAATTATTGTGCCTTCAACTCAGTTCTTATTCATCAGTGATGACTTCTCTACCTGGGGTGTCTAATACACAGGAAGCTCGTGTCAGTGTCCGCTACCCACTGTGTTTCCTTGCTTGTAATGACAGTGACCATATTCCTGATCATTTACCTGGTAATGCGCCAATCATAAAGGCAAGTGGTGGTAGAACAGTCTTAACTCAGGACTCACCTGCTTCGTTGACACTTGGATTAGTGAATCTTACTCTCGATCAAACAAGGGAACAACATGATTTCGCCAAGTAAAAATATGATAAAGAGGAGACAACATCGTCGTACTTGTGTGAGTGTTTCAGTGTACGAAAACTTGTGTCGTTAGTACCACTTTTTTTAAAAAAAGCCGAACCTGACCAAATCAAGTTATTTTTTTCTATTATCACACTGGCCGATTCCCACCAAGGCAGGGTGGCCCGAAAAAGAAAAACTTTCACCATCATTCACTCCATCACTGTCTTGCCAGAAGGGTGCTTTACACTACAGTTTTTAAACTGCAACATTAACACCCCTCCTTCAGAGTGCAGACACTGTACTTCCCATCTCCAGGACTCAAGTCCGGCCTGCCGGTTTCCCTGAACCCCTTCATAAGTGTTACTTTGCTCACACTCCAACAGCACGTCAAGTATTAAAAACCATTTGTCTTCATTTACTCCTATCAAACACGCTCACTCATGCCTGCTGAAAGTCCAAGCCCCTCGCACACAAAACCTCCTTTACCCCCTCCCTCCAACCTTTCCTAGGCCGACCCCTACCCCGCCTTCCTTCCACTACAGACTGATACACTCTTGAAGTCATTCTGTTTCACTCCATTCTTTTTACATGTCCGAACCACCTCAACAACCCTTCCTCAGCCCTCTGGACAACAGTTTTGGCAATCCCGCACCTCCTCCTAACTTGCAAACTACGAATTCTCTACATTATATTCACACCACACATTGCCCTCAGACATGACATCTCCACTGCCTCCAACCTTCTCCTTGTTGCAACATTCATCACCCATGCTTCACAACCATACAGGAGCGTTGGTAAAACTATACTCTCATACATTCCCCTCTTTGCTTCCAAGGACAAAGTTCTTTGTCTCCACAGACTCCTAAGTGCACCGCTCACCCTTTTCCCCTCATCAATTCTATGATTAACCTTATCTTTCATAGACCCATCCGCTGACACGTCCATTCCCAAATATCTGAATACATTCACCTCCTCCATACTCTCTCCCTCCAATCTGACATCCAATCTTTCATCACCTAATCTTTTTTGTTATCCTCATAACCTTACTCTTTCCTGTATTCACTTTTAATTTTCTTCTTTTGCACACCCTACCAAATTCATCCACCAATCTCTGCAACTTCTCTTCAGAATCTCCCAAGAGCACAGTGTCATCAGCAAAGAGCAACTGTGACAACTCCCACTTTATGTGTGATTCTTTATCTTTTAACTCCACACCTTTTGCCAAGACCCTCGCATTTACTTCTCTTACAACTCCGTCTATAAATATATTGAACAACCACGGTGACATCACACATCCTTATCTAAGGCCTACTTTTACTGGGAAATAATCTCCCTCTTTCCTACATACTCTAACTTGAGCCTCATTATCCTCGTAAAAACTCTTCACTGCTTTCAGTAACCTACCTCCTATACCATACATCTGCAACATCTGCCACATTGCCTCCCTATCCACCCTGTCATACGCCTTTTCCAAATCCATAAATGCCACAAAGACCTCTTTAGCCTTATCTAAATACTGTTCACTTATATGTTTCACTGTAAACACTTGGTCCACACACCCCCTACCTTTCCTAAAGCCTCCTTGTTCATCTGCTATCCTATTCTCCGTCTTACTCTTAATTCTTTCAATAATAACCCTACCATACACTTTACCAGGTATACTCAACAGACTTATCCCCCTATAATTTTTGCACTCTCTTTTGTCCCCTTTGCCTTTATACAAAGGAACTATGCATGCTCTCTGCCAATCCCTAGGTACCTTACCCTCTTCCATACATTTATTAAATAATTGCACCAACCACTCCAAAACTATATCCCCACCTGCTTTTAACATTTCTATCTTCATCCCATCAATCCCGGCTGCCTTACCCCCTTTCATTTTACCTACTGCCTCACGAACTTCCCCCACACTCACAACTGGCTCTTCCTCACTCCTACAAGATGTTATTCCTCCTTGCCCTATACACGAAATCATAGCTTCCCTATCTTCATCAACATTCAACAATTCCTCAAAATGTTCCCTCCATCTTCCCAATACCTCTAACTCTCCATTTAATAACTCTCCTCTCCTATTTTTAACTGACAAATCCATTTGTTCTCTAGGCTTCCTTAACTTGTTAATCTCACTCCAAAACTTTTTCTTATTTTCAACAAAATTTGTTGATAACATCTCACCCACGCTCTCCTTTGCTCTCTTTTTACATTGCTTTACCACTCTCTTAACCTCTCTCTTTTTCTCCATATAATCTTCCCTACTTGCATCACTTCTACTTTGTAAAAACTTCTCATATGCTAACTTTTTCTCCCTTACTACTTTCTTTACATCATCATTCCACCAATCGCTCCTCTTCCCTCCCGCACCCACTTTCCTGTAACCACAAACTTCTGCTGAACACTCTAACACTACATTTTTAAACCTACCCCATACCTCTTCGACCCCATTACCTATGCTCTCATTAGCCCATCTATTCTCCAATAGTTGTTTATATCTTACCCTAACTGCCTCCTCTTTTAGTTTATAAATCCTCACCTCTCTCTTACCTGATGCTTCTATTCTCCTTGTATCTCATCTACCTTTTAC
>NC_091295.1:16891650-16901650 GCF_038502225.1 Cherax quadricarinatus
GAAGGAGTGAGAGTCGTAGGGAAGGAGTGAGAGTCGGAGGGAAGGAGTGAGAGTCGTAGGGAAGGAGTGAGAGTCGTAGGGAAGATGTGAGAGTAGGAGGAAAGGAGTGAGAGTCGTAGGGTAGAAGTGAGAGTCGGAGGGAATAAGTGAGAGTCGGAGGGAAGGAGTTAGAGTCGGAGGGAAGGAGTGAGAGTCGTAGGGAAGGAGTGAGAGTCGTAGGGAAGGAGTGAGTGTCGTAGGGAAGGAGTGAGAGTCGTAGGGAAGGAGTGAGAGTCGTAGGGAAGGAGTGAGAGTCGTAGGGAAGGAGTGAGAGTCGTAGGGAAGAAGTGAGAGTCGTAGGGAAGGAGTGAGAGTCGTAGGGAAGGAGTGAGAGTCGTAGGGAAAGAGTGAGAGTAGGAGGGAATGAGTGAGAGTCGTAGGGAAAGAGTGAGAGTCGTAGGGAAAGAGTGAGAGTCGTAAGGAAAGAGTGAGAGTCGGATGGAAGGAGTGAGAGTCGTAGGGAAGGAGTGAGAGTCGTAGGGAAGGAGTGAGAGTAGTAGGGAAGGAGTGAGAGTCGTAGGGAAGGAGTGAGAGTCGTAGGGAAAGAGTGAGAGTAGGATGGAAGAAGTGAGAGTCGTAGGGAAGGAGTGAGAGTCGTAGGGAAGGAGTGAGAGTAGTAGGGAAGGAGTGAGAGTCGTAGGGAAGGAGTGAGAGTCATAGGGAAGGAGTGAGAGTCGTAGGGAAGGAGTGAGAGTCGTAGGGAAGAAGTGAGAGTTGTAGGGAAAGAGTGAGAGTCGTAGGGAAGGAGTGAGTGTCGTAGAGAAGGAGTGAGAGTCGGAGGGAAGGAGTGAGAGTCGTAGGGAAGGAGTGAGAGTCGTAGGGAAGGAGTGAGAGTCGTAGGGAAGGAGTGAGAGTCGTAGGGAAGGAGTGAGAGTCGTAGGGAAGGAGTGAGAGTCGTAGGGAAGGAGTGAGAGTCGTAGGGAAGGAGTGAGAGTCGTTGGGAAGCAGTGAGAGTCGGAGGGAAGGAGTGAGAGTCGGAGGGAAGGAGTGAGAGTCGTAGGGAAGGAGTGAGAGTCGTAGGGAAGGAGTGAGAGTCGTAGGGAAGGAGTGAGAGTCGGAGGGAAGGAGTGAGAGTCGTAGGGAAGGAGTGAGAGTCGTAGGGAAGGAGTGAGAGTCGGAGGGAAGGAGTGAGAGTCGTAGGGAAGGAGTGAGAGTCGTAGGGAAGGAGTGAGAGTCGTAGGGAAGGAGTGAGAGTCGTAGGGAAGGAGGAAAAGAGCTCACAGACGGTCATTTCAACAGGAGAGAGGGAGAGAGAGAGAGAGAGAAGTGGGTCTCTGGGGATATCCTGGTTGAGTATGTAACTCTGGTTGTCCACCAGTCTGCTGGCAGATGGTCTCTTTGTGGTTGCTGGTGTCGGTTACTGCCTCCGCTCCTTTAAAAATAAATCCTTAATTTTTAAAGGGGTGGGGTGGTAAGCCAGTGGAAGGCCTCGGTCAGATGATCAAAAGCTCCAGCTGAGGGTCATCATATGACTAAGACTCTCGTGAGGCAGCTTCTGGGTTTTCCTTCTCCAGGCTGGTGGTGTCCTGTCATACCTTACACACTTGTGCAACATTTATCAATCTTTTTTGAGGAAACGTTTCGCCAGCCAGTGGCTTCTTCAGTCTAATACAGAGAAGAACGGCGGAAGATGAGGAAGAGTTTGAGGTAATCAGTCCCTCTGCCTGGAGTCGATATGTTCAGTCCATCAGTATGAACAGGCTCCAGGTTGTGGGATTGATTACATCAAACTCCTCATCTTCCGCCGTTCTTCTCTTTATTGGACTGAAGAAGCCACTGGCTGACAAAATGTTTTCTCAATAAAGATTCCCAAATGTTGCACAAGTGTCTCATTCTTCAACTTGTCGGTTTTCTAAACCGTTTACATCACCCTGCCATACCCATTCTTAAAACTGCTTGGGAATCCTGCCTCTATCACTTCGCTGTCTAGGTCGTTCCACTTCCCGACCACTCTAAGGCCAATGAATTATTTCCGAACAATCTTATGACTCACTTGTGTTTTTAACTTCTAGTTGTGACCTCGTGTACCTGAGACCCGCCTCTCCAACACACTTGCCCTGCCCACCATCTCAATTCCTCTCGGTATTCTGTATGTCATGATCAAGTCACCTCTGGTCCTTCTGCCCTCTAATGTCAACAGGTTAAGTTCCTTTAGTCTTTCATCATAGCTCAGACCTTCAGCTATAGGACTAGTCTCGTTGCAAACCTTTGACTTTTTCCCCCTCTTGACGTGTTTTATCACACGTGAGTTTCATTTTGATGTGGTATTCGTTTCTGGCTCTTCTGTTCGCTTCCCTTTTCTCCAGCATTCTTTTCTTCCATGCTCTTGCTCTTTCAGCTTTTGCCTTCCTGCACCTCTGGGTGAACCATGAGCTCTTTGTTCTTGTCTGCGTTTCTTCTGCTGCAGAGTATGGATTTCTCCTCTCCCTCTCGGCACTTTCCACGTATATAGTCCATTTAGTTCACTGTCTTTCTATCTAGCTCCCTTTCCCACGGGACTTCACTTAGGTAGTGTCTTGTGTCTGCATAGTCTCCTCTTATGAAGTCAGGTCTGACCCTGTCTTCTTACTCTGTTTCTATCCACTTTCTCTTCGGCAAGGGATTTAAACCTCAGTATGAGATGCTCATTAGCACTGACGCCCTTTCGTATTCAATGTCCGCTACATCATAATCACTTAGGACGAACGCAAGACCCAGCCTTGCTGATTCGTCACCTCTCAACTTGTGTCCCTGACATGTTGACTCATGAAGGTTCCCACTAACACCTCCATCGGCTTAGTTCATGTGTTTGATTTCATGTGTGCCTCCAGATTCTCCCAGTCTATTTCGTTATGGTTAAAGTCTCTCATGATCTGTAGTTTTGTGCTGTCTATGTGAGCTCTTCTAACCACATCTGCTAACATGTCCACCATCACCCTGTCGTCACAGTGCTGTCTTAGTCTCCTGTTCAGAATTTCGTTTTTTTTATGTAGTCATCTGAGCCTTCATAATTTATTTCACTCATCCCAAATATACTGGTTCTTGATTAATAAAGCTACTCCTCCACCTCCTCTGTTTCTTCTGTTGTTTCTCATAATTTGATATCCTGAGAAGAGTGCATCAGTTATCACCTCTGTGAGCTTGGTCTCTGTTATTGTCATGAAGTCTAGTAATGCCTCCACAGTCCACTCTTTCCATACATCACTCTCATTCTCTCATCTGTAGTTGTGTACCACAGTTTCATTTTATTTTCATTTACTGTCCTCATTTTTTTTTGTTCCCGTTTCCCTAATTCTTGCCCATGTGCCAATGGAGTAGGTGAAAGTATAGGAAAATACAGAGGTCGATGATCAGGGCAAGGGACAAGGGATGAGTTTAGGGGGTGAATCTTGCAATGTTTGCCCAAAATGCACTGCATATTATGGCTTTCTTTTGTGCCTGCCAATGTTGTATTACTTGTAAACTATATTATTTTGTAACACATAAAAATAATTGTACTGTATTGTAGTGGAAGGGGTTAGCCTATTGGTGTGGGTGAGGGAGGATGGGGATGGGTGAGGGAGGATGGGGATGGGTGAGGAGCAAAGAAAAAGGGAATTAGGGGATGGGATGGGGAAGAAGTGTTAGAATCTTGCACTGGTGGGGGCCGGGAATGGAAGTGTTGGGGGGAGGATGGAGGTAAAGTATGGTTTGCCTTGAGTTTACTCCTTGAAAGGGAAGAAAAGTTGGGGTTGAGTGAGGTTGAGCGCGAGTTTGGTGAACCCCGCAAGGCTGCTGCTGGGTATGGTACCTCCCTGGATGTGCAACATTCACATTTATAAACATAAGAAAGAAGGAGCACTGCAGCAGGCCTACTGGCCCATGCTAGGCAAGTCCAAGCACCCGCTTAAGGAGATATGTGAACACATCGACCACAGCTGAGGAACTGATTACCTTAAAATCCTCCTCGTTTTCCACCTTTTCTGCACCGGACTGAAGAAGGCACTGAATGGCGAAACGTTTCCAGAATAAAGATTCCCAAATGTTGGGCAAATGTCTCATATATCAAGAAGGCGGGAGTACTGCTGCTGTCTTCTATTGTTTCTCATCCTCCTCCTCGGCTCTTCCCTGTCTCAGTCTAGGTCCACACACCTATCGGTATCCCTCAACAGTGGTATCCCTCAACAGTGGTATCCCTCAACAGTGGTATCCCTCAACAGTGATATCCCTCAACAGTGGTATCCCTCAACAGTGGTATCCCTCAACAGTGGTATCCCTCAACAGTGGTATCCCTCAACAGTGGTATCCCTCAACAGTGGTATCCCTCAACAGTGGTATCCCTCAACAGCTGTATCCCTCAACAGTGGTATCCCTCAACAGTGGTATCCCTCAACCCATCCCCTGCCATTTTTAAAGCAAGGACCAGCTTATATATAAATGACTCAGAGAAGCAATAAGTTGATAAATTAGACACATGTACAACACTTGGGTATCTTTATTGTGGAAACGTTTCGACACACAGTGGCTTCATCAGTCATATACACAGACAAATAGTGAAGATCAGAAGGAGTTTGAGGTAATCAGTCCCTCAGCCTGGAGTGTAATCAGTCCATCAATCTTGAAAAGAATACAGCATATGCGCGAAGTGGCTTATATACTGTAGACAGGTGAGGTGAAGTAGTCGTAGGTGATATCACAGTGAACAAATCCACATGTGGAAGTAGGTCATGCCTATAGGTTAAGACTGATGAAGCCACTGTGTGTTGCACATGTGTCTAATGTATCAAGGGCCAGCTTCACTGATCATATTTTGTGCCCAGTGTACTTCCCACTTTTCTGAAAACTCGCCTCAGTGTGCCTCTCAACTTCGCTATATATCCCCTCAATCATATTTCTAATCTGGCTTACAAAAAGGAGAGTAATCAAACACTTGGATATGTTTATTAGAAAACGTTTCGGTTCTGGGACCTTTGTCTTAGGGCCGAAACGTTGTTCAATAAACATATCCTAGTGTTTGCTCACGTGTGTTTTTGACGGTATCAATTACTGAGGTTTATATTATATTTCTCATCTCCTTTCCAGCGGCTACCTGGACCACCTGACCTTATTTCATCCTCAGAGTCAAGGGTAATTAGCAACCTTCCTTCATCCTCAGAGTCAAGGGTAATTAGCAACCTTCCTTCATCCTCAGAGTCAAGGGTAATTAGCAACCTTCCTTCATCCTCAGAGTCAAGGGTAATTAGCAACCTTCCTTCATCCTCAGAGTCAAGGGTAATTAGCAACCTTCCTTCATCCTCAGAGTCAAGGGTAACTAGCAACCTTCCTTCATCCTCAGAGTCAAGGGTAATTAGCAACCTTCCTTCATCCTCAGAGTCAAGGGTAATTAGCAACCTTCCTTCATCCTCAGAGTCAAGGGTAATTAGCAACCTTCCTTCATCCTCAGAGTCAAGGGTAATTAGCAACCTTCCTTAATCCTCAGAGTCAAGGGTAATTAGCAACCTTCCTTCATCCTCAGAGTCAAGGGTAATTAGCAACCTTCCTTCATCCTCAGAGTCAAGGGTAATTAGCAACCTTCCTTAATCCTCAGAGTCAAGGGTAATTAGCAACCTTCCTTCATCCTCAGAGTCAAGGGTAATTAGCAACCTTCCTTCATCCTCAGAGTCAAGGGTAATTAGCAACCTTCCTTCATCCTCAGAGTCAAGGGTAATTAGCAACCTTCCTTCATCCTCAGAGTCAAGGGTAATTAGCAACCTTCCTTCATCCTCAGAGTCAAGGGTAATTAGCAACCTTCCTTCATCCTCAGAGTCAAGGGTAATTAGCAACCTTCCTTCATCCTCAGAGTCAAGGGTAATTAGCAACCTTCCTTAATCCTCAGAGTCAAGGGTAATTAGCAACCTTCCTTCATCCTCAGAGTCAAGGGTAATTAGCAACCTTCCTTCATCCTCAGCGTCAAGGGTAATTAGCAAAATTCCTTAATCCTCAGAGTCAAGGGTAATTAGCAACCTTCCTTCATCCTCAGAGTCAAGGGTAATTAGCAACCTTCCTTCATCCTCAGAGTCAAGGGTAATTAGCAACCTTCCTTCATCCTCAGAGTCAAGGGTAATTAGCAACCTTCCTTCATCCTCAGAGTCAAGGGTAATTAGCAACCTTCCTTCATCCTCAGAGTCAAGGGTAATTAGCAACCTTCCTTCATCCTCAGAGTCAAGGGTAATTAGCAACCTTCCTTCATCCTCAGAGTCAAGGGTAATTAGCAACCTTCCTTCATCCTCAGAGTCAAGGGTAATTAGCAACCTTCCTTCATCCTCAGAGTGACGGGTAATTAGCAACCTTCCTTCATCCTCAGAGTCAAGGGTAATTAGCAACCTTCCTTCATCCTCAGAGTCAAGGGTAATTAGCAACCTTCCTTCATCCTCAGAGTCAAGGGTAATTAGCAACCTTCCTTCATCCTCAGAGTCAAGGGTAATTAGCAACCTTCCTTCATCCTCAGAGTCAAGGGTAATTAGCAACCTTCCTTCATCCTCAGAGTCAAGGGTAATTAGCAACCTTCCTTCATCCTCAGAGTCAAGGGTAATTAGCAACCTTCCTTAATCCTCAGTCAAGGGTAATTAGCAACCTTCCTTCATCCTCAGAGTCAAGGGTAATTAGCAACCTTCCTTCATCCTCAGAGTCAAGGGTAATTAGCAACCTTCCTTCATCCTCAGAGTCAAGGGTAATTAGCAACCTTCCTTCATCTTCAGAGTCAAGGGTAATTAGCAACCTTCCTTCATCCTCAGAGTCAAGGGTAATTAGCAACCTTCCTTCATCCTCAGAGTCAAGGGTAATTAGCAACCTTCCTTCATCCTCAGAGTCAAGGGTAATTAGCAACCTTCCTTAATCCTCAGAGTCAAGGGTAATTAGCAACCTTCCTTCATCCTCAGAGTCAAGGGTAATTAGCAACCTTCCTTCATCCTCAGAGTCAAGGGTAATTAGCAACCTTCCTTCATCCTCAGAGTCAAGGGTAATTAGCAACCTTCCTTCATCCTCAGAATCAAGGGTAATTAGCAACCTTCCTTCATCCTCAGAGTCAAGGGTAATTAGCAACCTTCCTTCATCCTCAGAGTCAAGGGTAATTAGCAACCTTCCTTCATCCTCAGAGTCAAGGGTAATTAGCAACCTTCCTTCATCCTCAGAGTCAAGGGTAATTAGCAACCTTCCTTCATCCTCAGAGTCAAGGGTAATTAGCAACCTTCCTTCATCCTCAGAGTCAAGGGTAATTAGCAACCTTCCTTCATCCTCAGAGTCAAGGGTAATAAGCAACCTTCCTTCATCCTCAGAGTCAAGGATAATTAGCAACCTTCCTTCATCCTCAGAGTCAAGGGTAATTAGCAACCTTCCTTCATCCTCAGAGTCAAGGGTAATTAGCAACCTTCCTTCATCCTCAGAGTCAAGGGTAATTAGCAACCTTCCTTCATCCTCAGAGTCAAGGGTAATTAGCAACCTTCCTTCATCCTCAGAGTCAAGGGTAATTAACAACCTTCCTTCATCCTCAGAGTCAAGGATAATTAGCAACCTTCCTTCATCCTCAGAGTCAAGGGTAATTAGCAACCTTCCTTCATCCTCAGAGTCAAGGGTAATTAGCAACCTTCCTTCATCCTCAGAGTCAAGGGTAATTAGCAACCTTCCTTCATCCTCAGAGTCAAGGATAATTAGCAACCTTCCTTCATCCTCAGAGTCAAGGGTAATTAGCAACCTTTCTTCATCCTCAGAGTCAAGGATAATTAGCAACCTTCCTTCATCCTCAGAGTCAAGTTTAATTAGTAACCTTCCTTCATCCTCATAACCAAGGATAATCAGTAACCTTCTTTCAACTTCAGAGTCAAGAATAATCAGCAACCTCCTTCCCTCCCTCCTCCTCCTCCTCCTTTCAATTGCTCTCCTCCACCACATTTTGTGTGTTATAATCTCGACTCTGTGTAGGAGAACAACGTGTGTGTGTTTACCTATTTGCTGTTACAACATCACAGCTATGCTGGTGGTGACCATCTTCAGTGTTAGAAAAATTTATGTATAGAGTTAGACGATATGTCCAAGGGCCCTCTCTCTCTCTCTCTCTTTCTTTTCGACCTCGGTCTTTGCTCTTCGTGACCTTTATAGCTCACTCTCGACTTTTATTTGCATATATGTGAGATAAGCTTGCCCACAGCCTCGTAAATCATTACCACCGGATATAAATAAAGGCACGACTCGCACCAACGGATTCAAGTTGGATCAATTTAGATTTATAAAGAATATAGGAATGGGGTGGTGGATGACTGGACCAAAACAGCAAGCAGTGTGACTGAAGCAAGTCGAGAAGCACTGAAAATAGGGTAATATGTGAGTGGGAATCACTAGGAGCATATAGTGCCTGCATATCATTGACCTGTAAACCAACTGCAGTTTTCCTACGTATCTTACTATACAGTTAAGATATAACGCATGTTATAGTGTATACACCTGAATACACTATAAGAAGCAGGTGTAGACACTATAAGGTATACGGTGACTACTCCTGTATACACCTGTCAACCTTCTACACCAGGGAGAGTACGAGAATTTTAACTATTTCACTACCTCGATATGTGCCCCAGGATGTCTCTCCTGTCACTGAGAGACGAAGTCCTGTAGGAGAAAGGGGTCACTGGAGGATCAAGTGTAGGTGAGTGTAACAATGTACCAAGTGACCTCCTTGAAGATGACACCTTGAACATGACGCCTTGATGCTAATACCCTCAAGCTAACACCTTCAAGCTAATATCTTGAAGCTAACACCCTCAAGCTCACCCTCAGTCTAACACCCACAAGCTAACATTTTCAAGATAACACCTTCAAGCTAACACCTTCAAACTAACACCTTCAAAGTAACACCTTCAAGTTAACACCTTCAATTTGACACCTTGGAGCTGTCATCTTTAAGCTGACACCTTGAACCTGGCACCTTGAAGCTAACACCATCAAGATAACACCCTCAAGCTAACACCCTCAAACTAACACCCTCAAACTAACACCGTCACGCTAACACCCTCAAGCTAACACCCTCAAGCTAACACCCTCAAGCTAACACCCTCAAGCTAACACCCTCAAGCTAACACCGTCACACTAACACCCTCAAGCTCACACCCTCAAGCTAACACCTTCAAGCTAACACCCTCAAGCTAACACTCTCAAGCTAACACCCTCAAGCTAACACCGTCACACTAACACCCTCAAGCTAACACCGTCACGCTAACACCCTCAAGCTAACACCCTCAAGCTAACACCCTCAAGCTAACACCCTCAAGCTAACACTCTCAAGCTAACACCCTCAAGCTAACACCGTCACACTAACACCCTCAAGCTAACACCGTCACGCTAACACCCTCAAGCTAACACCCTCAAGCTAACACCCTCAAGCTAACACCCTCAAGCTAACACCCTCAAGCTAACACCCTCAAGCTAACGCCCTCAAGCTAACGCCCTCAAGCTAACACCCTCAAGCTAATACCCTTAAGCTAACACTCTCAAGCTAACACTTTGTTTCTGCCACAATATTTAATACTTAATATCTTTGAAATGTTCAGTGGCACTGATAACTGTTGTATACTGGCACTAATAACTGTTGTACACTGGCACTGATAACTGTTGTACAATGGCACTGATAACTGTTGTACACTGGCACTGATAACTGTTGTATACTGGCACTAATAACTGTTGTACACTGGCACTGATAACTGTTGTATACTGGCACTGATAACTGTTGTACACTGGCACTGATAACTGTTGTATACTGGCACTAATAACTGTTGTACACTGGCACTGATAACTGTTGTATACTGGCACTGATAACTGTTGTATACTGGCACTGATAACTGTTGTATACTGGCACTAATAACTGTTGTACACTGGCACTGATAATTGTTGTACACTGGCACTGATAACTGTTGTACACTGGCACTGATAACTGTTGTATACTGGCACTAATAACTGTTGTACACTGGCACTGATA
>NC_091295.1:16906650-16971650 GCF_038502225.1 Cherax quadricarinatus
TTGCACAGCCAGGAGTGACCCTGCAGGTGTGTTGCACAGCCAGGGGTGACCCTGCAGCTGTGTTGCACAGCCAGGGGTGACCCTGCAGCTGTGTTGCACAGCCAGTGGTGACCCTGCAGCTGTGTTGCACAGGTAGGGGTGACCCTGCAACTGTTTTGCACAGCCAGGAGTGACATTGCAGGTGTGTTGCACAGCCAGGGGTGACCCTGCAGCTGTGTTGCACAGCCAGGGGTGACCCAGCAGCTGTGTTGCACAGCCAGGGGTAACCCTGCAGGAGTGTTGCACAGCCAGGGGTGACCCTGCAGCTGTTTTGCACAGCCAGAAGTGACCCTGTAGGTGTGTTGCACAGCCAGGGGTGACCTGCAGCTATGTTGCACAGCCAGGGTGACTCTGCAGTTGTGTTGCACAGCCAGGGGTAACCCTGCAGGAGTGTTGCACAGCCAGGGGTGACCCTGCAGCTGTTTTGCACAGCCAGAAGTGACCCTGTAGGTGTGTTGCACAGCCAGGGGTGACCTGCAGCTATGTTGCACAGACAGGGGTGACTCTGTAGTTGTATTGCACAGCCAGGGGTGACCCTGAAGCTGTGTTTCACAGCCAGGGGTGACCCTGCAGCTGTGTTACAAAGCCAGGGGTGACCCTGCAGCTGTGTTGCACAGCCAGGGGTGACCCTGCAGCTGTGTTGCACAGCCAGGGGTGACCCTGCAGCTGTGTTGCACAGCCAGGGGTAACCCTGCAGGAGTGTTGCACAGAAAGTGGTGACCCTGCAAATGTGTTGCACAGCCAGGGTTGACCCTGCAGCTGTGTTGCACAGGCAGGGGTGACCCTGCAGCTGTTTTGCACAGCCAGAAGTGACCCTGCAGGTGTGTTGCACAGCCAGGGGTGACCCTGCAGCTATGTTGCACAGCCAGGGTGACTCTGCAGTTATGTTGCACAGCCAGGGATGGCCCTGCAGGTGTGTTGCACAGCCAGGGGTGACCCTGTAGTTGTATTGCACAGCCAGGCGTGACCCTGCAGCTGTGTTTCACAGCCAGGGGTGACCCTGCAGCTGTGTTGCACAGCCAGGGGTGACCCTGCAGCTGTGTTGCACAGCCAGGGGTAACCCTGCAGCTGTGTTGCACAGCCAGGAGTGACCCTGCAGCTGTGTTGCACAGGCAGGGGTGACCCTGCAGCTGTTTTGCACAGCCAGGAGTTACCCTGCAGGTGTGTTGCACAGCCAAGGGTGACCCTGCAGCTGTTTTGCACAGCCAGGAGTGACCCTGCAGGTGTGTTGCACAGCCAGGGGTGACCCTGCAGCTGTGTTGCACGGCCAGTGGCGACCCGGCAGCTGTGTTGCACAGGTAGGGGTGACCCTGCAACTGTTTT
Source organism: Cherax quadricarinatus (assembly GCF_038502225.1). NCBI lineage: Eukaryota > Metazoa > Arthropoda > Malacostraca > Decapoda > Parastacidae > Cherax > Cherax quadricarinatus. The sequence goes on from NC_091295.1 coordinate 16,908,013, forward strand.
GTACAGCCAGGAGTGACCCTGCAGGTGTGTTGCACAGCCAAGGGTGACCCTGCAGGTGTGTTGCACAGGCATGGGTGACCCTGCAGCTGTTTTGCACAGCCAGGAGTGACCCTGCAGGTGTGTTGCACAGCCAGCGGTGACTCTGCAGCTATGTTGCACAGCCAGGGTGACTCTGCAGTTGTGTTGCACAGCCAGGGATGGCCCTGCAGGTGTGTTGCACAGACAGGGCTGACCCTGTAGTTGTATTGCACAGCCAGGGGTGACCTTGCAGGTGTGTTGCACCGCCAGAGGTGATCCTGCAGCTATGTTGCACAAAAAGGGGTGACCCTGCTGCTGTGTTGCACAGCCAAGGGTGACCCTGTACCTGTGTTGCACAGCCAGGAGTGACCCTGCAGCTGTGTTGCACAGGCAGGGGTGACCCTGCAGCTGTTTTAAACAGCCAGGAGTTACCCTGTAGGTGTGTTGCACAACCAAGGGTGACCCTGCAGCTGTTTTGCACAGCCAGGAGTGACCCTGCAGGTGTGTTGCACAGCCAGGGGTGACCCTGCAGCTGTGTTGCACAGCCAGTGGTGACCCTGCAGCTGTGTTGCACAGGTAGGGGTGACCCTGCAACTGTTTTGTGCAGCCAGGAGTGACACTGCAGGTGTGTTGCACTGCCAAGGGTGACCCCGCAGCAGTGTTGCACAGCCAGGGGTAACCCTTCAGGTGTGTTGCACAGCAATTGGTGACCTTGCAAATGTGTTGCACAGCCAGGGGTGACCCTGCAGCTGTTTTGCACAGACAGAAGTGACCCTGCAGGTGTGTTGCACAGCCATAGGTGACTCTGCAGTTGTGTTGCACAGCCAGGGATGGCCCTGCAGGTGTGTTGTACAGACAGGGGTGACCCTGTAGTTGTATTGCACAGCCAGGGGTGACCCTGCAGCTGTGTTTCACAGCCAGGGGTGACCCTGCAGCTGCGTTGCACAGCCAGGGGTGACCCTGCAGCTGTGTTGCACAGCCAGGGGTGAACCTGCAGCTGTGTTGCACAGCCAGGGGTAACCCTGCAGGAATGTTGCACAGGAAGTGGTGACCCTGCAAATGTGTTGCACAGCCAGGGGTGACCCTGCAGCTGTGTTGCACAGGCAGGGGTGACCCTGCAGCTGTTTTGCACAGCCATAAGTGACCCTGCAGGTGTGTTGCACAGCCAGAGGTGACCCTGCAGCTGTTTTGCACAGCCAGAAGTGACCCTGCAGCTATGTTGCACAGCCAGGGTGACTCTGCAGTTGTGTTGCACAGCCAGGGATGGCCCTGCAGGTGTGTTGCACAGACAGGGATGACCCTGTAGTTGTATTAAACAGCCAGGGGTGACCTTGTAGCTGTGTTTCACAGCCGGGGTGACCCTGCAGCTGTGTTGCACAGCCAGGGGTGACCCTGCAGCTGTGTTGCACAGCCAGGGGGTGACCCTGCAGCTGTGTTGCACAGCCAGGGATGACCCTGCAACTGTGTTGCACAGCCAGGGGTGACCCTGCAGCTGTGTTGCACAGCCAGGGGTAACCCTGCAGGTGTGTTGCACAGAAAGTGGTGACACTGAAAATGTGTTGCACAGCCAGGGGTGACCCTGCAGCTGTGTTGCACAGCCAGGGGGTGACCCTGCAGCTGTGTTGCACAGCCAGGGATGACCCTGCAGCTGTGTTGCACAGGCAGGGGTGACCCTGCAGTTGTTTTGCACAGCCAGAAGTGACCCTGCAGGTGTGTTGCTCAGCCAGGGGTGACCCTGCAGCTATGTTGCACAGCCAGGGTGACTCTGCAGTTGTGTTGCACAGCCAGGGATGGCCCTGCAGGTGTGTTGCACAGACAGGGGTGACCCTGTAGTTGTATTGCACAGCCAGGGGTGACCCTGCAGCTGTGTTTCACAGCCAGGGGTGACCCTGCAGCTGTTTTGCACAGCCAGGGGTGACCCTGCAGCGGTGTTGCACAGCCAGGGGTGACCCTGCAGCTGTGTTGCACAGCGAGGAGTGACCCTGCTGCTGTGTTGCACAGGCAGGGGTGACCCTGCAGCTGTTTTGCACAGTCAGGAGTGACCCTGCAGGTGTGTTGCACAGCCAGGGGTGACCCTTCAGCTGTGTTGCACAGCCAGTGGTGACCCTGCAGTTGTGTTGCACAGGTAGGGGTGACCCTGCAACTGTTTTGTACAGCCAGGAGTGACCCTGCAGGTGTGTTGCACAGCCGAGGGTGACCCTGCAGCTGTGTTGCACAGCCATGGGTAAACCTGCAGGTGTGTTGCACAGACAGAAGTGACCCTGCAGGTGTGTTGCACAGCCAGAGGTGACTCTGCAGTTGTGTTGCACAGCCAGGGATGGCCCTGCAGGTGTGTTGTACAGACAGGGGTGACCCTGTAGTTGTATTGCACAGCCAGGGGTGACCCTGCAGCTGTGTTTCACAGCCAGGGGTGACCCTGCAGCTGCGTTGCACAGCCAGGGGTGACCCTGCAGCTGTGTTGCACAGCCAGGGGTGAACCTGCAGCTGTGTTGCACAGCCAGGGGTAACCCTGCAGGAGTGTTGCACAGGAAGTGGTGACCCTGCAAATGTGTTGCACAGCCAGGGGTGACCCTGCAGCTGTGTTGCACAGGCAGGGGTGACCCTGCAGCTGTTTTGCACAGCCATAAGTGACCCTGCAGGTGTGTTGCACAGCCAGAGGTGACCCTGCAGCTGTTTTGCACAGCCAGAAGTGACCCTGCAGCTATGTTGCACAGCCAGGGTGACTCTGCAGTTGTGTTGCACAGCCAGGGATGGCCCTGCAGGTGTGTTGCACAGACAGGGATGACCCTGTAGTTGTATTAAACAGCCAGGGGTGACCTTGTAGCTGTGTTTCACAGCCGGGGTGACCCTGCAGCTGTGTTGCACAGCCAGGGGGTGACCCTGCAGCTGTGTTGCACAGCCAGGGATGACCCTGCAACTGTGTTGCACAGCCAGGGGTGACCCTGCAGCTGTGTTGCACAGCCAGGGGTAACCCTGCAGGTGTGTTGCACAGAAAGTGGTGACCCTGAAAATGTGTTGCACAGCCAGGGGTGACCCTGCAGCTGTGTTGCACAGCCAGGGGGTGACCCTGCAGCTGTGTTGCACAGCCAGGGATGACCCTGCAGCTGTGTTGCACAGGCAGGGGTGACCCTGCAGTTGTTTTGCACAGCCAGAAGTGACCCTGCAGGTGTGTTGCTCAGCCAGGGGTGACCCTGCAGCTATGTTGCACAGCCAGGGTGACTCTGCAGTTGTGTTGCACAGCCAGGGATGGCCCTGCAGGTGTGTTGCACAGACAGGGGTGACCCTGTAGTTGTATTGCACAGCCAGGTTTGACCCTGCAGCTGTGTTTCACAGCCAGGGGTGACCCTGCAGCTGTTTTGCACAGGCAGGGGTGACCCTGCAGCGGTGTTGCACAGCCAGGGGTGACCCTGCAGCTGTGTTGCACAGCGAGGAGTGACCCTGCTGCTGTGTTGCACAGGCAGGGGTGACCCTGCAGCTGTTTTGCACAGTCAGGAGTGACCCTGCAGGTGTGTTGCACAGCCAGGGGTGACCCTTCAGCTGTGTTGCACAGCCAGTGGTGACCCTGCAGTTGTGTTGCACAGGTAGGGGTGACCCTGCAACTGTTTTGTACAGCCAGGAGTGACCCTGCAGGTGTGTTGCACAGCCGAGGGTGACCCTGCAGCTGTGTTGCACAGCCATGGGTAAACCTGCAGGTGTGTTGCACAGCCAGTGGTGACCCTGCAAATGTGTTGCACAACCAGGGGTGACCCTTCAGCTGTGTTGCACATGCATGGGTGACCCTGCAGCTGTTTTGCATAGCCAGAAGTGACCCTGCAGGTGTGTTGCACAGCCAGGGATAACCCTGCAGCTATGTTGCACTGCCAGGGTGACTCTGCAGTTGTGTTGCACAGCCAGGGATGGCCCTGCAGGTGTGTTGCACAGACAGGGCTGACCCTGTAGTTGTATTGCACAGCCAGGGGTGACCTTGCAGCTGTGTTGCACCGCCAGGGGTGATCCTGCAGCTATGTTGCACAACCAGGGGTGACCCTGCTGCTGTGTTGCACAGCCAAGGGTGACCCTGTAGCTGTGTTGCACAGCCAGGGGTGACCCCTGCAGCTGTGTTGCACAGCCAGTGGTGACCCTGCAGCTGTTTTGCACAGCCATGGATGACCCTGCAGGTGTGTTGCAGAGCCAGTGATATCATTGCAGCTGTGTTGCACAGCCAGGGGTGACCCTGCAGCTGTGTTGCACAGCCAGGGCTGACTTTGCAGGTGTTGCACAGCCAGGGGTGACCCTGGAGCTGCGTTGCACAGCCAGGGATGACCCTGCAGATGTGTTGCACAGCCAGGGATAGCCCTGCAGGTGTGTTGCACAGTCAGGGGTGACCCTGCAGCTGTGTTGCACAGCCAGGGATGACCTTGCAGGTGTTGCACAGCCAGGGATAGCCCTGCAGATGTGTTGCACAGCCAGGGATAGCCCTGCAGGTGTGTTGCACAGCCAGGGGTGACCCTGTAGTTGTGTTGCACAGCCAGGGGTGACCCTGCAGCAATGTTTCAAGGCCAAGGGTGCCTGACTCTGGTATGAATAACGCAAACATGGGAGTGCTAATGTTGGTGTCATGTTGACAAGAAAGAGAGAGAGAGAAGGAGAGAGAGAGAGAGAGAGAGAGAGAGAGAGAGAGAGAGAGAGAGAGAGAGAGAGAGAGAGAGAGAGAGAGAGAGAGAGAGAGAGAGAGAGAGAGAGAGAGAGAGAGAGAGAGAGTATTCTAAAGCAAGTGTGCGTGCATGTATACACGCGGGTGTATGCACTTTCCTGTGCGTATTTTTTAAAATTGTTATACAACACAGATAAGAGGAGGAATTATACACATGTCAATGACCTGCGAGTTGCTTTATTTCTTGATCTAAAGACGTTTCGCCCGTCAAGTCAATACAGAGGTGATGTACGACTACAGTAGAAGATACAGCAGTCAGTCCCTCAGCCTGGTAGACAGTGTTCACCTCGTGAACACTTGGTGAACACATCTTGAACACGTGTTGAACACCTGGTATCTGGCTGGGGGAGTGATCACCTCACCAACTACTGTACTGAAGCGATCTCAAGCACAGCCTCCCCAGGCACTGCACACCTGCCTAATCCCTCACCCGTATGTGGTTGCAGGGGTCGGGTCATAGCTCTTGGCCCTGCTCAACTTGTAGCTTGCTAGGTTTACATCCTCTTAGCCTCCTGGGTACTATCGTACCTGTTCTTAAAAATACGTATGGAGTCTGCCTCCACCACGTCTCACTGACGTCATTCCAGACCATTCTGAAACTGAAGAAATACTTCCTGACATCCTTGTACATTTTCTGTGTCTGATTTATAATTGTGTCACCGACTAATTCCCGACCTTTTAAAAAGGCTGGTTTTGTGTATATCATCAATTTCCTTCAGTATTTTGTATGCTGTTATCATGTCTCCTCTAGTACTGTCCTCGAGTACCTGGTTCCCGGCCTTTTCAACGGGCGAAACATCGTCCCAAAGTTTTCAATCGTTGCTTGCCTTAGTCAACTACAGCTTGGTATTCCCACCATCTACTATCAACCACAACTTGGTATTCCCACCATCTACTATCAACCACAACCTGGTGTTCCCACCATCTACTGTCAACCACAACTTGGTGTTCCCACCATCTACTATCAACCACAACTTGTTGTTCCCACCATCTACTATCAACCACAACTTGGTGTTCCCACCATCTACTATCAACCACAACTTGGTGTTCCCACCATCTACTATCAACCACAACTTGGTGTTCCCACCATCTACTATCAACCACAACTTGGTGTTCCCACCATCTACTATCAACCACAACTTGGTGTTCCCACCATCTACTATCAACCACAACTTGGTGTTCCCACCATCTACTATCAATCACAACTTGGTGTTCCCACCATCTACTATCAATCACAACTTGGTGTTCCCACCATCTACTATTGACAACCAAAATAATTTGTGAAATCATGTATTTTTATTAAAATATATTAATTTTCATGGTAAGCGAGAAATAATCAGTAAATCGTAAATTATCCCCATATTCGATTTAATAATCTACATATTTCAGCGAAAAAAAAAACAGAAAATGAGTATTTTTTATGTTGTTATTATGTGACCCTCGATCCTTCTGTCCTCAGTATTGTTACATTTATTTCCATTAAGTTCTCCTCGTAGCTGACGTCACTTAACTTTACCCAGTTTCTTAGCAGGATTGTTATAAAGTGTGGGTGCCATGCTGGTGCCGCGTGCTCCAACATGGCCCTGGCATACTCCAACATGGCCCTGACATACTCCAACATGGCCCTGACATACGTTGTACGCTTATAAAGGGTCTTGAATGACTCTCTGAGATTTCTGAAGGACAATCTAAGATATGCTAAACAAGCACTAGCTGCGGTGGTTTTAAACTGATGTGAGCCTCTGGTGATATGCTAGGCACTATGTTCACCCCCAGGTCTTTCTCTCTGAGTAAAGACTGCAGTCTCTGTCCTCACCGAGTCTATTTTCCGTGTCCGGTATTCTCGCCCCTTCCCAAATCTTCGTAACTTAAACACTTGCTGAGGTTGAACTCAAACAGCTCAAATATACCTCATCTAGAGATATTTACTTTCCACATTTATTTTTATTCTCCTCGTTATTCTTACATCACTAAGTATCCCTGGATGGGCAACTTTAATACGGTAACCAACTTATGTTCCTTCTTCTTCCTTCAACTATTCCAGTGTGTGTAAAACGGTATATTGTCGTTTTATTTCCGTTCCGTCACGTTAAATAATATTCAATTTACGTTCCGTCACGTTAAATAATATTAAATTTACTTACATTACAAATAATATAAAATACCGACAAGTTGATGAGTAAGACAAATGTACAACACTTGGGTACCTTCTGACACGTTTATCCTCCACAGTAGACTTCTTCAGTCAAATACAGAAGCAGCAGGTATACTAGTGAAATGATGTAATCAGTCTATCAACCTTGGAGGAATAATATTTGAGGAGGTCAGTCCCTCAGCCTGGAGAAAAGTTCAGTTCCAGGGTCTGGAACGATATAAAACTGTTTACGCTTATCTGATTCGTCAGGAACTGCGTCCTGACATAGTTCTTCATCCTGGGATGACTCGTCTGAGGATCTCAAACATGTCGATCTAATTCAGATGTTGTGTGGCCGTGACCAAGGTCTTACTTTACTGAACCATGAGAAGAGAGTTTTAAATACTGTCGAAGGTGAGGTTGAACATCTCCAAGACATTGTAGACGTCAATGATAGATGCATCTTAGTGTCAGGATAGTAACTCTTTTGTTTGGTTTGTGTGTTGGGGAATTTGTTGATGTAGTGAAACAGTCAAAGACAAGCTTGGAATAGATGGAATCTGTGCCATACCTGGAGAATGACTCGTCCGATCGACTTCATATTTTCACCACAGATGTGGTTGCGTGAAGACAAGGGTCACGCTGCCTCTCTCTCCCTGCTGCCTCTCTCTCCCTACTGCCTCTCTCTCCCTGCTGCCTCTTCTCCCTGCTGCCTCTCTCTCCCTGCTGCCTCTCTCTTCCTGCTGCCTCTCTCTCCCTGCTGCCTCTCTCTCCCTGCTGCCTCTCTTTCCCTGCTGCCTCTCTCTCTCACTGCTGCCTCTCTCTCTCTGCTGCCTCTCTCTCCCTGCTGTCTCTTCTCCCTGCTGCCCCTCTCTCCCTGCTGAATCTCTCTCCCTGCTGCCTCTTCTCCCTGCTGCCTCTCTCTCCCTGCTGCCTCTCTCTCCCTGCTGCCTCTCTCTCCCTGCTGCCTCTCTCTCCCTGCTGCCTCTCTCTCCCTGCTGCCTCTCTCTCCCTGCCGCCTCTCTCTCCCTGCTGCCTCTCTTTCCCTGCTGCCTCTCTCTCTCACTGCTGCATCTCTCTCCCTGCTGCCTCTCTCTCCCTGCTGCCTCTCTCTCCCTGCTGCCTCTCTCCCTGCTGCCTCCCTCTCCCTGCTGCCTCTCTCTCTCCCTGCTGCCTCTCTTTCCCTGCTGAATCTCTTTCTCTGCTGCCTCTCTCTCTCTGCTGCCTCTCTCTCCCTGCTGCCTCTCTCTCCCTGCTGCCTCTCTCTCTCCCTGCTGCCTCTATCTCCCTGCTGAATCTCTTTCTCTGCTGCCTCTCTCTCTCTGCAGCCTCTCTCTCCCTGCTGCCTCTCTCTCCCTGCTGCCTCTCTCTCTCCCTGCTGCCTCTCTCTCTCTGCTGCCTGTCCCTACTGCCTCTCTCTCCCAGCTGCCTCTCTCTCTCCCTGCTGCCTCTCTCTCTCCCTGCTGCCTCTCTCTCCCTGCTGCCTCTCTCTCCCTGCTGCCTCTCTCTCCTTGCTGCCTCTCTCTCCCTGCTGCCTCTCTTTCCCTGCTGCCTCTCTCTCTCACTGCTGGCTCTCTCTCCCTGCTGCCTCTCTCTCCCTGCTGCCTCTCTTTCCCTACTGCCTCTCTCCCCCTGCTGCCTCTCTCTCCCTGCTGCATATCTCTCCCTGCTGCCTCTCTCCCTCCCTACTGCCTCTCCCTACTGCCTCTCTCTCCCTGCTGCCTCTCCCTCCCTGCTGCCTCTTCTTCGTGCTGCCTCTCTGTCCCTGCTGCCTCTCTGTCCCTGCTGCCTCTCTCTCCCTGCTGCCTCTCTCTCCCTGCTGCCTCTCTCTCCCTGCTGCCTCTCTGTCCCTGCTGCCTCTATGTCCCTGCTGCCTCTCTTTCCCTGCTGTCTCTCTCTCTCACTGCTGCCTCTCACTCCCTGCTGCCCCTCTCTCCCTGCTGCATCTCTCGCTCCCTGCTGCCTCTCTCTCTCCCTGCTGCCTATCCCTATGCCTCTCTCTCCCTGCTGCCTCTCCCTCCCTGCTGCCTCTCTCTCTCTCTGCTGCCTCTCTCTCTCCCTGCTGCCTCTCCCTACTCCCAATCTCTCCCTGCTGCCTCTCTCTCCCTGCTGCCTCTCTCTCTCCCTGCTGCCTCTCTCTCTCTGCTGCCTGTCCCTACTGCCTCTCTCTCCCTGCTGCCTCTCTCTCTCCCTGCTGCCTCTCTTTCTCTGCTGCCTCTCTCTCCCTACTCCCTCTCTCTCCCTGCTGCTTCTCTCTCCCTGCTGCCTCTTCTCCCTGCTGCCTCTCTCTCCCTGCTGCCTTTCTCTCACTGCTGCCTCTCTCTCCCTGCTGCCTCTCTCTCCCTGCTGCCTCTCTCTCCCTGCTGCCTCTCTCTCCCTGCTGCCTCTCTCTCTCACTGCTGCTTCTCTCCCCCTGCTGCCTCTCTCTCCCTGCTGCCTCTCTCTCCCTGCTGCCTCTTCTCCCTGCTGCCTCTCTCTCCCTGCTGCCTCTCTCTCTCTGCTGCCTCTTCTCCCTGCTGCCTCTCTCTCCCTGCTGCCTCTCTCTCCCTGCTGCCTCTCTCTCCCTGCTGCCTCTCTCTCCCTGCAGCCTCTCTCTCCCTGCTGCCTCTATTTACCTGCTGCCTCTCTCTCTCACTGCTGCCTCTCTCTCCCTGCTGCCTCTCTCTCCCTTCTGCCTCTCTCTCCCTGCTGCCTCTCTTTCCCTGCTGCCTCTCTTTCTCCCTGCTGCCTCTCTCTCCCTGCTGAATCTCTTTCTCTGCTGCCTCTCTCTCTCTGCTGCCTCTCTCTCCCTGCTGCCTCTCTCTCCCTGCTGCCTCTCTCTCTCCCTGCTGCCTCTCCCTACTGCCTCTCTCTCTCCCTGCTGCCTCTCTCTCCCTGCTGCCTCTCTCTCTCCCTGCTGCCTCTCTCTCTCCCTGCTGCCTCTCCCTACTCCCTCTCTCTCCCTGCTGCCTCTCTCTCCCTGCTGCCTCTCTCTCCCTGCTGCCTTTCTCTCTCCCTGCTGCCTCTCTCTCTCCCTGCTGCCTCTCTCTTCCTGCTGCCTCTCTCTCCCTGCTGCCTCTCTCTCCCTACTGCCTCTCTTTCCCTGCTGCCTCTCTCTCTCACTGCTGCCTCTCTCTCCCTGCTGCCTCTCTCTCCCTGCTGCCTCTCTTTCCCTGCTGCCTCTCCCTCCCTGCTGCCTCTCTCTCCCTGCTGCCTCTCTTTCCCTGCTGCCTCTCTCTCTCCCTGCTGCCTCTCTCTCCCTGCTGCCTCTCTTTCTCTGCTGCCTCTCTCTCTCTGCTGCCTCTCTCTCCCTGCTGCCTTTCTCTCCCTGCTGCCTCTCTCTCTCCCTGCTGCCTCTCTCTCTCCCTGCTGCCTCGCCCTACTGCCTCTCTCTCTCCCAGCTGCCTCTCTCTCTCTGCTGCCTCTCTCTCCCTACTCCCTCTCTCTCCCTGCTGCCTCTCTCTCCCTGCAGCATCTTCTGCGTGCTGCCTCTCTCTCCCTGCTGCCTTTCTCTCACTGCTGCCTCTCTCTCCCTGCTGCCTCTCTCTCCCTGCTGCCTCTCTCTCCCTGCTGCCTTTCTCTCCCTGCTGCCTCTCTCTCTCACTGCTGCCTCTCTCCCCATGCTGCCTCTCTCTCCCTGCTGCCTCTCTCTCCCTGCTGCCTCTTCTCCCTGCTGCCTCTCTCTCCCTGCTGCATCTCTCTCTCTGCTGCCTCTTCTCCCTGCTGCATCTCTCTCCCTGCTGCCTCTCTCTCCCTGCTGCCTCTCTCTCCCTGCTGCATCTCTCTCCCTGCTGCCTCTCTCTCCCTGCTGCCTCTCTCTCCCTGCTGCCTCTCTTCACCTGCTGCCTCTCTCTCTCACTGCTGCCTCTCTCTCCCTGCTGCCTCTCTCTCCCTGCTGCCTCTCTCTCCCTGCTGCCTCTCTCTCCCTTCTGCCTCTCTCTCCCTGCTGCCTCTCTTTCCCTGCTGCTTCTCTCTCTCCCTGCTGCCTCTCTCTCCCTGCTGAATCTCTTTCTCTGGTGCCTCTCTCTCTCTGCTGCCTCTCTCTCCCTGCTGCCTCTCTCTCCCTGCTGCCTCTCTCTTTCTCCCTGCTGCCTTTCCCTACTGCCTCTCTCTCTCCCTGCTGAGTCTCTCTCTCCCTGCTGTCTCTCTTTACTCCCGCTCCCTCTCCCTGCTGCCTCTATCTCCCTGCTGCCTCTCTCTCCCTGCTGCCTCTCTCTCTCCCTGCTAGCTCTCTCTCTCCCTGCTGCCTATCCCTATGCCTCTCTCTCCCTGCTGCCTCTCCCTCCCTGCTGCCTCTCTCCCTGTCTGCTGCCTCTCTCTCTCCCTGCTGCCTCTCCCTACTCCCTCTCTCTCCCTGCTGCCTCTCTCTCCCTGCTGCCTTTCTCTCTCCCTGCTGCCTCTCTCTCCCTGCTGCCTCTCTCTCCCTGCTGCTTCTCTCTCCCTGCTGCCTCTCTTTCCCTGCTGCCTATCTCTCTCACTGCTGCCTCTCTCTCCCTGCTGCCTCTCTCTCCCTGCTGCCTCTCTTTCCCTGCTGCCTCTCTCTCCCTGCTGCCTCTCCCTCCCTGCTGCCTCTCTTTCCCTGATGCCTCTCTCTCTCCCTGCTGCCTCTCTCTCTCCCTGCTGCCTCTCTTTCTCTGCTGCCTCTCTCTCTCTGCTGCCTCTCTCTCCCTGCTGCCTCTCTCTCCCTGCTGCCTCTCTCTCTCCCTGCTGCCTCTCTCTCTCCCTGCTGCCTCTCTCTCTCTGCTGCCTCTCTCTCCCTACTCCCTCTCTCTCCCTGCTGCCTCTCTCTCCCTGCTGCCTCTCTCTCCCTGCTGCCTCTCTCTCCCTGCTGCCTCTATCTCCCTGCTGCTTCTCTCTCCCTGCTGCCTCTCTTTACCTGCTGCCTCTTTCTCTCACTGCTGCCTCTCTCTCCCTGCTGCCTCTCTCTCCGTGCTGCCTCTCTCTCCCTGCTGCCTCTCTCTCCCTGCTGCCTCTCTTTCCCTGCTGCCTCTCTCTCCCTGCTGCCTCTCTCTCCCTGCTGAATCTCTTTCTCTGCTGCCTCTCTCTCTCTGCTGCCTCTCTCTCCCTGCTGCCTCTCTCTCCCTGCTGCCTCTCTTTCTCCCTGCTGCCTCTCCCTACTGCCTCTCTCTCTCCCTGCTGCTTCTCTCTCCCTGCTGCCTCTCTTTACCTGCTGCCTCTCTCTCTCACTGCTGCCTCTCTCCCCCTGCTGCCTCTCTCTCCCTGCTGCCTCTCTCTCCCTGCTGCCTCTTCTCCCTGCTGCCTCTCTCTCCCTGCTGCCTCTCTCTCTCTCTGCTGCCTCTTCTCCCTGCTGCCTCTCTCTCCCTGCTGCCTCTCTCTCCCTGCTGCCTCTTCTCCCTGCTGCCTCTCTCTCCCTGCTGCCTCTCTCTCCCTGCTGCCTCTCTCTTTCCCTGCTGCCTCTCTCTCTCTGCTGCCTCTCTTTCCCTGCTGCCTCTCTCTTTCCCTGCTGCCTCTCTCTCCCTGCTGCCTCTCTCTCCCTGCTGCCTCTCTCTCTCTCTCTGCTGCCTCTTCTCCCTGCTGCCTCTCTCTCCCTGCTGCCTCTCTCTCCATGCTGCCTCTTCTCCCTGCTGCCTCTCTCTCCCTGCTGCCTCTCTCTCTCTGCTGCCTCTTCTCCCTGCTGCCTCTTCTCCCTGCTGCCTCTCTCTCCCTGCTGCCTCTCTCTCTCTGCTGTCTCTTCTCCCTGCTGCCTCTCTCTCCCTGCTGCTTCTCTCTCTCTGCTGTCTCTTCTCCCTGCTGCCTCTCTCTCCCTGCTGCTTCTCTCTCCCTGCTGCCTCTCTTTACCTGCTGCCTCTCTCTCTCACTGCTGCCTCTCTCTCTCACTGCTGCCTCTCTCTCCCTGCTGCCTCTTCTCCCTGCTGCCTCTCTCTCCCTGCTGCCTCTCTCTCTCTCTGCTGCCTCTTCTCCCTGCTGCCTCTCTCTCCCTGCTGCCTCTCTCTCCCTGCTGCCTCTTCTCCCTGCTGCCTCTCTCTCCCTGCTGCCTCTCTCTCTCTGCTGTCTCTTCTCCCTGCTGCCTCTCTCTCCCTGCTGCCTCTCTCTCTCTGCTGTCTCTTCTCCCTGCTGCCTCTCTCTCCCTGCTGCTTCTCTCTCCCTGCTGCCTCTCTTTACCTGCTGCCTCTCTCTCTCTCTCTCACTGCTGCCTCTCTCTCCCTGCTGCCTCTCTCTCCCTGCTGCCTCTCTCTCCCTGCTGCCTCTCTCTCCCTGCTGCCTCTCTCTCCCTTCTGCCTCTCTCTCCCTGCTGCCTCTCTTTCCCTGCTGCCTCTCTCTCTCCCTGCTGCCTCTCTCTCCCTGCTGAATCTCTTTCTCTGCTGCCTCTCTTTCTCTGCTGCCTCTCTCTCCATGCTGCCTCTCTCTCCCTGCTGCCTCTCTCTCTCCCTGCTGCCTCTCCCTATTGCCTCTCTCTCTCCCTGCTGCCTCTCTCTCCCTGCTGCCTCTCTCTCTCCCTGCTGCCTCTCTCTCTCCCTGCTGCCTCTCCCAACTCCCTCTCTCTCCCTGCTGCCTCTCTCTCCCTGCTGCCTCTCTCTCCCTGCTGCCTCTCTCTCTTCCTGCTGCCTCTCTCTCTCCCTGCTGCCTATCCCTATGCCTCTCTCTCCCTGCTGCCTCTCCCTCCCTGCTGCCTCTCTCTCTCTCTGCTGCCTCTCTCTCTCCCTGCTGCCTCTCCCTACTCCCTCCCTCTCCCTGCTGCCTCTCTCTCCCTGCTGCCTCTCTCTCTCCCTGCTGCCTCTTTCTGCTGCCTGTCCCTACTGCCTCTCTCTCCCTGCTGCCTCTCTCTCTCCCTGCTGCCTCTCTCTCTCCCTGCTGCCTCTCTCTCCCTGCTGCCTCTCTTTCCCTGCTGCCTCTCTCTCTCACTGTTGCCTCTCTCTTCCTGCTGCCTCTCTCTCCCTGCTGCCTCTCTTTCCCTGCTGCCTCTCTCTCCCTGTTGCCTCTCTCTCCCTGCTGCCTCTCTTTCCCTGCTGCCTCTCTCTCTCCCTGCTGCCTCTCTTTCTCTGTTGCGTCTCTTTCTCTGCTGCCTCTCTCTCTCTGCTGCCTCCCTCTCCCTGCTGCCTCTCTCTCCCTGCTGCCTCTCTCTCTCCCTGCTGCCTCTCCCTCTCCCTACTGCGTCTCCCTACTGCCTCTCTCTCTCCCTGCTGCCTCTCTCTCCCTGCTGCCTCTATCTCTCTCCCTGCTGCCTCTCTCTCTCCCTGCTGCCTCTCCCTACTCCCTCTCTCTCCCTGCTGCCTCTCTCTCCGTGCTGCTTCTCTCTCCCTGCTGCCTCTCTCTCTCCCTGCTGCCTCTCTCTCTCCCTGCTGCCTCTCCCTATGCCTCTCTCTCCCTGCTGCCTCTCCCTCCCTGCTCCCTCTCTCTCTCCCTGCTGCCTCTCTCTCTCCCTTCTGCCTCTCCCTACTCCCTCTCTCTCCCTGCTGCCTCTCTCTACCTGCTGCCTCTCTCTCCCTGCTGCCTCTCTCTTTCCCTGCTGCCTCTCTCTCTCTGCTGCCTCTCCCTACTGCCTCTCTCTCCCTGCTGCCTCTCTTTCTCCCTGCTGCCTCTCCCTACTCTCTCTCTCTCCCTGCTGCCTCTCCCTGCTGCCTCTCTCTCTCCGTGCTGCCTCTCCGTACTCCCTCTCTCTCCCTGCTGCCTCTCTCTCCCTGCTGCCTCTCTCTCCCTGCTGCCTCTCCCTCCCTGCTGCCTCTCTCTCCCTGCTGCCTCTCTCCCTCCGTGCTGCCTCTCCCTACTGTCTCTCTCTCCGTGCTGCCTCTCTCTCCCTGCTGCCTCTCTCTTCCTTCTGCCTCTCCCTACTGCCTCTCCTACTGCCTCTCTCCCTACTCCCTCCAATATCCTAATACTCTCTCCCTACTCCTCCTTCCTACTCTCTCTTCCTTCCTCTTCCTACCCCGTCCCTGCCTCGCCTCCTCCATCCATTCCTTACTCGTTCCCTCCCTTCCTCCGTCCCTCCCACCCACCCTTCCTTCCTCCCTCCCTCATTCCCACCCTTCCTCCCTCCCTCCCACCCACCCTTCCTTCCTCCCTCCCTCCCTCCCCCCCACCCTTCCTTCCTTTCTCCCTCCCTCCCACCCACCGTTCTTTCCTTCCTCGCCAACACCCACCCACCCTTCTTCCCTCCCTCCCACCCACCCTTCCTTCCCCCCTCCCTCCCACCCACCCTTCCTTCCTCCCTCCCTCCCTCACACCGTCCCACCCTTCCTCCCTCCCTTACACCCACCCTTCCTTCCTCCCTCCCTCACTCCCACCACTCTCCCACCCTACCTCCCATGCAGGTAAATTATAGTTAACTTCTCGTAAACTTGCTGAAAAGAATTAACACCTGATTTAATGTTCTTAACTCAGAGAAATGAGATAAATAATGAGTTGGGTCCTTCAGGACCCAGGAGAAGTATCTACAGCAACTTAACTCATCCTTCAGGACACAGGAGAAGTATCTACAGCAACTTAACTCATCCTTCAGGACCCAGGAGAAGTATCTACAGCAACTTAACTCATCCTTCAGGACCCAGGAGAAGTATCTACAGTAACTTAACTCATCCTTCAGGACCCAGGAGAAGTATCTACAGCAACTTAACTCATCCTTCAGGACACAGGAGAAGTATCTACAGCAACTTAACTCATCCTTCAGGACCCAGGAGAAGTATCTACAGTAACTTAACTCATCCTTCAGGACCCAGGAGAAGTATCTACAGCAACTTAACTCATCCTTCAGGACCCAGGAGAAGTGTCTACAGCAACTTAACTCATCCTTCAGGACCCAGGAGAAGTATCTACAGCAACTTAACTCATCCTTCAGGACACAGGAGAAGTATCTACAGCAACTTAACTCATCCTTCAGGACACAGGAGAAGTATCTACAGCAACTTAACTCATCCTTCAGGACACAGAAGTATCTACAGCAACTTAACTCATCCTTCAGGACCCAGGAGAAGTATCTACAGCAACTTAACTCATCCTTCAGGACCCAGGAGAAGTGTCTACAGTAACTTAACTCATCCTTCAGGACCCAGGAGAAGTATCTACAGCAACTTAACTCATCCTTCAGGACACAGGAGAAGTATCTACAGCAACTTAACTCATCCTTCAGGACACAGGAGAAGTATCTACAGCAACTTAACTCATCCTTCAGGACACAGGAGAAGTATCTACAGCAACTTAACTCATCCTTCAGGACACAGGAGAAGTATCTACAGTAACTTAACTCATCCTTCAGGACCCAGGAGAAGTGTCTACAGCAACTTAACTCATCCTTCAGGACCCAGGAGAAGTGTCTACAGCAACTTAACTCATCCTTCAGGACCCAGGAGAAGTATCTACAGCAACTTAACTCATCCTTCAGGACACAGGAGAAGTATCTACAGCAACTTAACTCATCCTTCAGGACACAGGAGAAGTATCTACAGCAACTTAACTCATCCTTCAGGACACAGGAGAAGTATCTACAGTAACTTAACTCATCCTTCAGGGCCCAAGAGCTGTAGCTACAGTAACTTAACTCATCCTTCAGGGCCCAAGAGCTGTAGCTACAGTAACTTAACTCATCCTTCAGGGCCGAAGAGCTGTAGCTACAGTAACTTAACTCATCCTTCAGGGCCCAAGAGCTGTAGCTACAGTAACTTAACTCATCCTTCAGGGCCCAAGAGCTGTAGCTACAGTAGCTTAACTCATCCTTCATGTTGGGTGTGCAATAAGACATGTGCAACAAAAGATGTCATACCAAAAGACGTCATAACCAAGAGACGACATAAACAAAAGACGTCATAAACTAAAGATGTCATAAACAAAAGACGTCATAAACAAAAGACGTAAACAAAAGATGTAACCAAATGACGTCAAAAACAAAAGATGTCATTACCAAAAGACATCATAAACAAAAGATGTCATTAATAAAATATGTCATAACCAAAAGACATCATAAACAAAAGATGTCATAACCAAAAGACATCATAAACAAAGAATGTCATTAATAAAATATGTCATAACCAAAAGACGTCATCAACAAAAGACGTCAGTACAACATAAAACACACAAACCATTGCGATGGTTTTTACCAAGTCCAGGTTTATGGTCACTACTGAATGTTGAACTTTAATGTTCAGAGTGAAGCTTGAGACGCCCCGTGAGTGTGATGATGTAGTGTGAGTGTGATGATGTAGTGTGAGTGTGATGATGTAGTGTGAGTGTGATGATGTAGTGTGAGTGTGATGATGTAGTGTGAGTGTGATGATGTAGTGTGAGTGTGATGATGTAGTGTGAGTGTGATGATGTAGTGTGAGGGTGATGATGTAGTGTGAGTGTGATGATGTAGTGTGAGTGTGATGATGTAGTGTGAGTGTGATGATGTAGTGTGTGATGATGTGATGATGTAGTGTGAGTGTGATGATGTAGTGTGAGTGTGATGATGTAGTGTGAGTGTGATGATGTAGTGTGAGGGTGATGATGTAGTGTGAGTGTGATGATGTAGTGTGAGTGTGATGATGTAGTGTGAGTGTGATGATGTAGTGTGAGTGTGATGATGTAGTGTGAGGGTGATGATGTAGTGTGAGTGTGATGATGTAGTGTGAGTGTGATGATGTAGTGTGAGTGTGATGATGTAGTGTGAGTGTGATGATGTAGTGTGAGGGTGATGATGTAGTGTGAGTGTGATGATGTAGTGTGAGTGTGATGATGTAGTGTGAGGGTGATGATGTAGTGTGAGTGTGATGATGTAGTGTGAGTGTGATGATGTAATGTGAGTGTGATGATGTAGTGTGAGTGTGATGATGTAGTGTGAGTGTGATGATGTAGTGTGAGTGTGATGATGTAGTGTGAGTGTGATGATGTAGTGTGAGTGTGATGATCTGGTGTGTGTGTGATGATGTAGTGTGTGTGATGATGTAGTGTGTGTGTGATGATGTAGTGTGAGTGTGATGATCTGGTGTGTGTGTGATGATGTAGTGTGAGTGTGATGATCTGGTGTGTGTGTGATGATGTAGTGTGAGTGTGATGATGTAGTGTGAGTGTGATGATGTAGTGTGAGTGTGATGATGTAGTGTGAGGGTGATGATGTAGTGTGAGTGTGATGATGTAGTGTGAGGGTGATGATGTAGTGTGAGTGTGATGATGTAGTGTGAGTGTGATGATCTGGTGTGTGTGTGATGATGTAGTGTGTGTGATGATGTAGTGTGTGTGTGATGATGTAGTGTGTGTGTGATGATGTAGTGTGAGTGTGATGATGTAGTGTGAGTGTGATGATCTGGTGTGTGTGTGATGATGTAGTGTGTGTGATGATGTAGTGTGTGTGTGATGATGTAGTGTGAGTGTGATGATGTAGTGTGAGTGTGATGATGTAGTGTGAGTGTGATGATCTGGTGTGTGTGTGATGATGTAGTGTGTGTGTGATGATGTAGTGTGTGTGTGATGATGTAGTGTGAGTGTGATGATGTAGTGTGAGTGTGATGATGTAGTGTGAGTGTGATGATGTAGTGTGAGTGTGATGATGTAGTGTGAGTGTGATGATGTAGTGTGAGTGTGATGATGTAGTGTGAGTGTGATGACGTAGTGTGAGTGTGATGATGTAGTGTGAGTGTGATGATGTAGTGTGAGTGTGATGATGTAGTGTGAGTGTGATGATGTAGTGTGAGTGTGATGATGTAGTGTGAGTGTGATGATGTAGTGTGAGTGTGATGACGTAGTGTGAGTGTGATGATGTAGTGTGAGTGTGATGACGTAGTGTGAGTGTGATGATGTAGTGTGAGTGTGATGATGTAGTGTGAGTGTGATGATATAGTGTGAGTGTGATGATGTAGTGTGAGTGTGATGATGTAGTGTGAGTGTGATGATGTAGTGTGAGTGTGATGATGTAGTGTGAGTGTGATGATGTAGTGTGAGTGTGATGACGTAGTTTGAGTGTGATGATGTAGTGTGAGTGTGATGACGTAGTGTGAGTGTGATGATGTAGTGTGTGTGATGATGTAGTGTGAGTGTGATGATGTAGTGTGAGTGTGATGATGTAGTGTGTGTGTGATGATGTAGTGTGAGTGTGATGATGTAGTGTGAGTGTGATGATGTAGTGTGAGTTTGGTGATGTAGTGTGTGTGTGATGATGCAGTGTGAGTGTGATGATGTAGAGTGTGTGTGATGATGTAGTGTGAGTGTGATGATGTAGTGTGAGTGTGATGACGTAGTGTGAGTGTGATCATGTAGTGTGAGTGTGATGATGTAGTGTGTGTGTGATGATGTAGTGTGAGTGTGATGATGTAGTGTGTGTGTGATGATGTAGTGTGAGTGTGATGATGTAGTGTGAGTGTGATGACGTAGTGTGAGTGTGATGATGTAATGTGAGTGTGATGATGTAGTGTGAGTGTGATGATGTAGTGTGAGTGTGATGATGTAGTGTGAGTGTGATGATGTAGTGTGAGTGTGATGATGTAGTGTGAGTGTGATGATGTAGTGTGAGTGTGATTATGTAGTGTGAGTGTGATGACGTAGTGTGAGTGTGATGATGTAGTGTGAGTGTGATGACGTAGTGTGAGTGTGATGATGTAGTGTCAGTGTGATGATGTAGTGTGAGTGTGATGATGTAGTGTGAGTGTGATGATGTAGTGTGAGTGTGATGATGTAGTGTGAGTGTGATGATGTAGTGTGAGTGTGATGATGTAAAGTGAGTGTGATGATGTAGTGTGAGTGTGATGATGTAGTGTGAGTGTGATGACGTAGTGTGAGTGTGATGATGTAGTGTGAGTGTGATGACGTAGTGTGAGTGTGATGATGTATTGTGAGTGTGATGATGTAGTGTGAGTGTGATGATGTAGTGTGAGTGTGATGATGTAGTGTGAGTGTGATGATGTAGTGTGAGTGTGATGACGTAGTGTAAGTGTGATGATGTATTGTGAGTGTGATGATGTAGTGTGAGTGTGATGATGTAGTGTGAGTGTGATGATGTAGTGTGAGTGTGATGATGTAGTGTGAGTGTGATGATGTAGTGTGAGTGTGATGACGTAGTGTGAGTGTGATGATGTAGTGTGAGTATGATGACGTAGTGTGAGTGTGATGATGTAGTGTGAGTGTGATGACGTAATGTGAGTGTGATGATGTAGTGTGAGTGTGATGATGTAGTGTGAGTGTGATGATGTAGTGTGAGTGTGATGATGTAGTGTGAGTGTGATGACGTAGTGTGAGTGTGATGATGTTGTGTGAGTGTGATGATGTTGTGTGAGTGTGATGACGTAGTGTGAGTGTGATGATGTTGTGTGAGTGTGATGATGTAGTGTGAGTGTGATGATGTAGTGTGAGTGTGATGATGTAGTGTGAGTGTGATGATGATGTGTGAGTGTGATGATACAGTGTGAGTGTGATGATGTAGTGTGAGTGTGATGATGTAGTGTGAGTGTGATGATGTTGTGTGAGTGTGATGATGTAGCGTGAGTGTGATGATGTAGTGTGAGTGTGATGATGTTGTGTGAGTGTGATGATGTAGTGTGAGTGTGATGATGTTGTGTGAGTGTGATGATGTAGTGTGAGTGTGATGATGTAGTGTGAGTGTGATGATGTAGTGTGAGTGTGATGATGTTGTGTGAGTGTGATGATGTAGTGTGAGTGTGATGATGTAGTGTGAGTGTGATGATGTTGTGTGAGTGTGATGATGTAGTGTGAGTGTGATGATGTAGTGTGAGTGTGATGACGTAGTGTGAGTGTGATGATGTTGTGTGAGTGTGATGATGTAGTGTGAGTGTGATGATGTTGTGTGAGTGTGATGATGTAGTGTGAGTGTGATGATGTTGTGTGAGTGTGATGATGTAGTGTGAGTGTGATGATGTTGTGTGAGTGTGATGTAGTGTGAGTGTGATGACGTAGTGTGAGTGTGATGATGTTGTGTGAGTGTGATGATGTTGTGTGAGTGTGATGATGTTGTGTGAGTGTGATGATGTGTGAGTGTGATGATGTTGTGTGAGTGTGATGATGTTGTGTGAGTGTGATGATGTAGTGTGAGTGTGATGACGTAGTGTGAGTGTGATGATGTTGTGTGAGTGTGATGATGTAGTGTGAGTGTGATGATGTAGTGTGAGTGTGATAACGTTGTGTGAGTGTGATGATGTAGTGTGAGGGCGGTGATGTTGTGTGAGTGTGATGATGTAGTGTGAGTGTGATGATGCTGTGTGAGTGTGATGATGTAGTGTGAGTGTGATGATGTAGTGTGAGTGTGATGATGTTGTGTGAGTGTGATAACGTTGTGTGAGGGTGATGATGTAGTGTGAGGGTGGTGATGTAGTGTGAGTGTGATGATGTTGTGTGAGTGTGATGATGTAGTGTGAGTGTGATGATGTAGTGTGAGTGTGATGATGTAGTGTGAGTGTGAGGATGTTGTGTGAGTGTGATGATGTTGTGTGAATGTGATGATGTAGTGTGAGTGTGATAACGTTGTGCGAGGGTGATGATGTTGTGTGAGGGTGGTGATGTAGTGTGAGTGTGATGATGTAGAGTGTGTGTAATGATGTAGTGTGAGTGTGATGATGTAGTGTGAGTGTGATGATGTAGTGTGAGTGTGATAACGTTGTGTGAGGGTGATGATGTAGTGTGAGGGTGGTGATGTAGTGTGAGTGTGATGATGTAGTGTGAGTTTGATGATGTAATGTGAGAGTGATGATGTAGTGTGAGTGTGATGATGTAGTGTGAGGGTGATGATGTAGTGTGAGGGTGGTGATGTAGTGTGAGTGTGATGATGTAGTGTGAGTGTGATGATGTTGTGTGAGTGTGATGATGTAGTGTGAGTGTGATGACTTAGTGTGAGTGTGATGATGTAGTATGAGTGTGATGATGTAGTGTGAGTGTGGTGATGTAGTATAAGTGTGATGATGTAGTGTGAGTGTTATGATGTAGTGTGAGTGTGATGATGTAGTGTGAGTGTGGTGATGTAGTGTGAGTGTGATGATGTAGTGTGAGTGTGGTGATGTAGTGTGAGTGTGATGATGTAGTGTGAGTGTGGTGATGTAGTGTGAATGTGGTGATGAAATGTGAGTGTGATGATGTAGTGTGAGTGTGATGATGTAGTGTCAGTGTGATGATGTAGTGTGAGTGTGGTGATGTAGTGTGAGTGTGATGATGTAGTGTGAGTGTGGTGATTTAGTGTGAGTGTGGTGATGTAGTGTGAGTGTGATGATGTAGTGTGAGTGTGATGATGAAGTGTGAGTGGGGTGATGTAGTGTGAGTGTGGTGATGTAGAGTGTGTTGATGTAGTGTGAGTGTGGTGATGTAATGTGAGTGTGATGATGTAGTGTGAGTGTGATGATGTAGTGTGAGTGTGATGATGCAGTGAGAGAGTGGTGATGTAGTGTGAGTGTGATGATGTAGTGTGAGTGTGCTGATGTAGTGTGAGTGTGATGATGAAGTGTGAGTGGGGTGATGTAGTGTGAGTGTGGTGATGTAGTGTGAGTGTGATGATATAGTGTGAGTGTGGTGATGTAGTGTGAGTGTGATGATGTAGTGTGAGTGTGATTATGTAGTGAGTGTGACGATGTAGTGTGAGTGTGATGATGTAGTGAGTGTGATGATGTAGTGTGAGTGTGATGATGTAGTGTGAGTGTGATGATGTAGTGTGAGTGTGATGATGTAGTGTGAGTGTGATGATGTAGTATGAGTGTGATGATGTAGTGTGAGTGTGGTGATATAGTGTGAGTGTGATGATGTAGTGTGAGTGTGATGATGTAGTGTGAGTGTGCTGATGTAGTGTGAGTGTGATGATGAAGTGTGAGTGGGGTGATGTAGTGTGAGTGTGGTGATGTAGTGTGAGTGTGATGATGTAGTGTGAGTGTGATGATGTAGTGTGAGTGTGATGATGTAGTGTGAGTGTGGTGATGTAGTGTGAGTGTGATGATGCAGTGTGAGTGTGATGATGTAGTGTGTGATGATGTAGTGTGAATGTGATGATGTAGTGTGAGTGTGGTGATGTAGTATGAGTGTGATGATGTAGTGTGAGTGTGATGATGTAGTGTGAGTGTGATGATGTAGTGTGAGTGTGATGATGTAGTGTGAGTGTGATGATGTAGTGTGAGTGTGATAATGTAGCGTGAGTGTGGTGATGTAGTGTGAATGTGGTGATGAAATGTGAGTGTGATGATGTAGTGTGAGTGTGATGATGTAGTGTGAGTGTGATGATGTAGTGTGAGTGTGGTGATGTAGTGTGAGTGTGATGATGTAGTGTGAGTGTGATGATGTAGTGTGAGTGTGGTGATGTAGTGTGAGTGTGATGATGTGAGGGTGGTGATGTGTGAGGATGGTGGTGTGTGAGGTTCGTGATGTGTGAGGGTGGTGATTTGTGAGTTTGGTGATGTGAGGGTGGTGATGTGTGATGTTGGTGATGTGTCAGGTTGGTGATGTGTGAGGGTGGTGATGTGTGAGGTTGGTGATGTGTGAGGGTGGTGATGTGTGAGGTTGGTGATGTGTGAGGTTGGTGATGTGTGAGGTTGGTGATGTGTGAGGTTGGTGATGTGTGAGGGTGGTGATGTGTGAGGTTGGTGATGTGTGAGGGTGGTGATGTGTGAGGTTGGTGATGTGTGAGGGTGGTGATGTGTGAGGTTATTGATGTGTGAAGGTGGTGATGTGTGAGGGTGATGTGTGAGGGTGATGTGTGAGGGTGATGTGTGAGGGTGATGTGTGAGGGTGATGTGTGAGGGTGATGTGTGAGGGTGATGTGTGAGGGTGATGTGTGAGGGTGATGTGTGAGGGTGATGTGTGAGGGTGATGTGTGAGGGTGATGTGTGAGGGTGATGTGTGAGGGTGGTGATGTGTGAGGTTGGTGATGTGTGAGGTTGATGTGTGAGGTTGGTGATGTGTGAGGTTGGTGATGTGAGAGTTTGGTGATGTGTGAGGCTGGTGATGTGTGAGGGTGATGATGTGTGAGGTTGGTGATGTGTGAGGTTGGTTATGTGTGAGGTTGGTGATGTGTAAGGTTGGTGATGTGTGAGGTTGGTGATGTGTGAGGTTAATGATGTGTGAAGTTGGTGATGTGTGAGGTTGGTGATGTGTCAGGATGGTGATGTGTGAGGTTGGTGATGTGTGAGGTTGGAGATGTGTGAGGTTGGTGATGTGTGAGGTTGGTGATGCGTGAGGGGGGTGATGTGTGAGGTTGGTGATGTGTGAGGGTGGTGATGTGTAAGGTTGGTGATGTGTGAGGGTGGTGATGTGTGAGGTTGGTGATGTGTGATGTTCGTGATGTGTGAGGGTGGTGATGTGTGAGGTTGGCGATGTTTGAGGTTGGTGAAGTGTGA
Source organism: Cherax quadricarinatus (assembly GCF_038502225.1). NCBI lineage: Eukaryota > Metazoa > Arthropoda > Malacostraca > Decapoda > Parastacidae > Cherax > Cherax quadricarinatus. The sequence goes on from NC_091295.1 coordinate 16,932,080, forward strand.
GGGTGGTGATGTGTGAGGTTGGTGATGTGTGAGGTTGGTGATGTGTGAGGTTGGTGATGTGTGAAGGTCGTGATGTGTGAGGTTGGTGATGTGTGAAGGTGGTGATGTGTGAGGTTGGTGATGTGTGAGGTTGGTGATGCGTGAGGGGGTGATGTGTGAGGTTGGCGATGTGTGAGGTTGGTGATGTGTGAGGGTGGTGATGTGTGAGGTTGGTGATGTGTGAGGGTGGTGATGTGTGAGGTTGGTGATGTGTGAGGTTGGTGATGTGTGAGGTTGGTGATGTGTGAGGGTGGTGATGTGTGAGGTTGGTGATTTGTGAGGTTGGTGATGTGTGAGGTTGGTGATGTGTGAGGTTGGTGATGTGTGAGGTTGATGATGTGTGAGGTTGGTGATATGTGAGGGTGGTGATGTGTGAGGGTGGTGATTTGTGAGGTTGGTGATGTGTGAGGTTGGTGATGTGTGAGGGTGGTGATGTGTGAGGTTGGTGATTTGTGAGGTTGGTGATGTGTGAGGTTGGTGATGTGTGAGGTTGGTGATGTGTGAGGTTGGTGATGTGTGAGGTTGGTGATGTGTGAGGGTGGTGATGTGTGAGGTTGGTGATTTGTGAGGTTGGTGATGTGTGAGGTTGGTGATGTGTGAGGTTGGTGATGTGTGAGGTTGATGATGTGTGAGGTTGGTGATATGTGAGGGTGGTGATGTGTGAGGGTGGTGATTTGTGAGGTTGGTGATGTGTGAGGTTGGTGATGTGTGAGGTTGGTGATGTGTGAGGTTAGTGATGTGTGAGGTTGGTGATGTGTGAGGGTGGTGATGTGTGAGTTTGGTGATGTGTGAGGTTGGTGATGTGTGAGGTTGGTGATGTGTGATGGTGGTGATGTGTGAGGTTGGTGATGTGTGAGGTTGGTGATGTGTGAGGTTGGTGATGTGTGAGGGTGGTGATGTGTGAGGTTGGTGATGTGTGATGTTGGTGATGTGTGAGGTTGGTGATGTGTGAGGTTCGTGATGTGTGAGGTTCGTGATGGACAGGACTCACCTTATCCTGCCTCTGGTATCCTTCTCGTTGCTTACCTGTAAGAAAGAAGAATTTCATTGCGGAATATAATTAACAAGATATGTATGTATATATATATATATATATATATATATATATATATATATATATATATATATATATATATATATATATATATATATATATATATATATATATATATATATATATGCAAAACAACCACTCTGAAAGAATAGAGAAATTCCAAGCGCTTTCGTGACTACTCACATTATCAAGGAACTATGAAAGTGAAGCATCCAAGGAAGCTATATAAGGGGTCGGCCAACACCTCACTATCAGATCCCACAACGGTTAAACACGTGACGCGCGGCGAGCCAACTTGGATAGGTCCTTTTGCAAAACTCACCCCCAAGCTATTTATTTGTCCAGTGTATTATTAAATTCTTCCCAAATTCTATTAATTATAAATGGATCTAATTTATATAAACCAAAGGAAATATTCATATTATTGTCAAAACTGCTTTTTATGAAATAAGATTCAATTATATTCCTGTCGACCATGGACTTGCTTGATACTACTTTCTCAACTTTTTGAAAATCAATTGGATGGTTAAAATCTCTTACATGAATAAATAGAGCATTGGAATCTTGTCCAGTTCTAATGCTATATTTATGTTGTTTTAATCTTAGTTCGAGATTTTTACCAGTTTGACCGTAATAAACTTTATCGCAAATTTTACAAGGAATCTTATAGACACATCCATCAGCATTTTGGGGGGAATTCTTAATCAAAAGTTTTTTTACTGTATCAAGATTTTTGAATACAACTTTAATATTAAAAGTCTTAAGAAGAGAAGGCATATCAACCAAGTTTTCATGGTAAGGGAGAACCAACATATTTTTAGTTGAATAAGGCTGGTTGTCCCTTTTTTGGATTATAAAAAGTGTTCCTAGCAACTTTAAAAGATTTATCAATTACATTTCTTGGGTATTTTAAATCATTACCTATTTCATAAATTTTGGATATTTCCTCATCTATGAACTCAGGACTACAAATTCGTAAAGCTCTCAAAAACATTGATGAGAAAACAGACAGTTTGACTCTATCTTGATGCGAGGAATAATAGTGGACATAGGAACAGTTATTTGTAGGTTTTTTGTAAATTTTAAATTTGAATTCATTATTATCCTTAATAATTAAAACATCTAGAAAAGGCAATGAGTTATTTTCTTCAAACTCAACAGTAAAGTTTATAGAATGGGCTAAGCTATTTAATTTTCCAAGAAAATGGTGTATATCTACATTTTTGGGCATAAGACACAAAATATCATCAACATATCTGAACCATTTAGCTCTATTAGGGAGGATTGTGTTAAGCAACCTTGTTTCAAAAAATTCCATGTATAGGTTACTAAGAACAGGTGAAAGAGGATTTCCCATTGCCATACCAAACTTCTGAGTGTAAAACTTATCATTAAATACAAATTTTGCATCAACAATGCAAATGTAAAGCTCTCAAAAACATTGATGAGAAAACAGACAGTTTGACTCTATCTTGATGCGAGGAATAATAGTGGACATAGGAACAGTTATTTGTAGGTTTTCTGTAAATTTTAAATTTGAATTCATTATTATCCTTAATAATTATTTTGAAATCACCTGTTTACTGTGATCGTATTGCATATATATATATATATATATATATATATATATATATATATATATATATATATATATATCTATCTATATATATATATAATGGAACCAAGAAACAGGTGGTATTTATGCAATTAACTTCGTGAATAGCACTTGTTCTGTGGTTGCATTATTACATAGACTGCCTGTGAGGGCTGGTATACAAACGGGAGTAGAATGAACATTAACTCTAAGCTTGCCACGGTCACGTTATGTCCTGGCATCATGAAGCAGCCTGGTTCGCTAGGTTCATCTTGTTTGTAGGATTCTATGGTCCAGTGGTTACAGCGTCGCGAATTTTGACCTGCTTCGCACGAGGTGGGCCAATGTAGCACTGGTTCGATCCACGGCCATCCCGTAGTTTGAATTAGAAATATATATATATATATATATATATATATATATATATATATATATATATATATATATATATATATATATATATATACATATATATATATATATATATATATATATATATATATATATATATATATATATATATATATATATATATATATATATATATATATGAAAAGGCATATGACAGGGTGGATAGGGGGCAATGTGGCAGATGTTGTAGGTTACTGAAAGCAGTGAAGAGTTTTTACGAGGATAGTGAGGTTCAGGTTAGAGTATGTAGGACAGAGGGGGATTATTTCCCAGTAAAAGTAGGCCTTAGACTAGGATGTGTGATGTCACCATGGTTGTTCAATATATTTATAGATGGGGTTGTAAGAGAAGTAAATGCGAGGGTCTTGGCAAGAGGCGTGGAGTTAAAAGATAAAGAATCAAACACAAAGTGGGAGTTGTCACAGTTGCTCTTTTCTGAAGAGAAGTTGCAGTGTTTGGTGGATGAATTTGGTAGGGTATGTAAAAGAAGAAAATTAAAAGTTAATATAGGAAAGCGTAATGAGTATAACTAAAAGATTAGGTAACAAAAGATTGGATATCAGATTGGAGGGATAGAGTGTGGAGGAGGTGAATGTATTCAGATATATTTGGGAGTGGAAGTGTCAGCATATGGGTCTATGAAAGATGAGGTGAATCATAGAACTGATGAGTGGAAAAGGAGTCTGTGGAGACAAAAAATTTTGTTCTTGAAAGGAAAGAGGGGGACTGTATGAGAGTATAGTTTTACCAACGCTCTTATATAGGTGTGAAGCATGGGTGATGAATGTTGCAACAAGGAGAAGGCTGGAGGCAGTGGAGATGTCATGTCTGAGGGCAATGTGTGGTGTGAATATAATGCAGAGAATTCGTAGTTTGGAAGTTAGGAGGAGGTGCGGGATTACCAAAACTGTTGTCCAGAGGACTGAGGAAGGGTTGTTGAGGTGGTTCGGACATGTAGAGAGAATGGAACGAAACAAAATGACTTCAAGAGTGTATAAATCTGTAGTGGAGGGCAGGTGGGGTAGGGGTCGGCCTAGGAAATGTTGGTGGGAGGGGGTAAAGGAGGTTTTGTGTGCGAGGGGTTTGGACTTCCAGCAAGCATGCATCAGCATATTTAATGGGAGTGAATGGAGACAAATGGTTTTTAATACTTTACGTGCTGTTGGAGTGTGAGCAAAGAAACATTTATGAAGGGATTCAGGGAAACTCTCAGGCCGGACTTGAGTCCTGGAGATGGGAAGTACAGTGCCTGCACTCTGAAGGAGGGGTGTTAATGTTGCAGTTTAAAAACTGTAGTGTAAAGCACCCTTCTGGCAAGACAGTGATGGAGTGAATGATGAAAGTTTTTCTTTTTCGAGCCACCCTGTCTTGGTGAGAATCGGCCGATGTGTTAAAAACAAAATATATGTGTGTGTGGGGGGGGGGGTGCTGGTGTGTGTGTGTATAGAGAGAGAAAGATCGCAGTCAGCAGGACTCGATACTGCTACTGGGACGGACAAGATTCCCTGGCAGCGCTCTTATTCACTGGGCCACACAAATGCCACATAGACTGGGCAGCCTGGTTCACAAGCCATGTTTCTTCCCCAGCCCGGGCACGTCAGTCAGCCTCAAGCATGGATTCAAGCCATTTCAATCTCCTCCTGTATGTTCTGACCTCTCAAGCGATATACATATAAATATTATTGTAACCACGAACGAGTGGTATTGATCAATAACAACACTGTGCTGGCCAAGGATTCGAACCCATGTTGTACTGGCCCTCCACTGTGAGCGAGAACCATAGGTTTAGGTGTCACGTGGTTCTCGCTCACAATGCCGGGCCAGTACAACATGGGTTCGAATCCTTGGCTAGCGCAGTGTTATTGATATATAAATATATATATGTATATATATATATATATATATATATATATATATATATATATATATATATATATATATATATATATATATATACTATATATGTATATATATATATATGTATATATATATATATGCTGAGTAGTGTGTTAATGCTGAGTGTGTACTCACCTAGTTGTGGTTGTAGGGGTCGATTCACAGCCCTTGGCCCCGCCATTTCACTGGCCGTTACTGGGTCACTCTCCCTGTGTGTTTGTATGTGTGTGTGCGCGAGTAACACACACACACACACACACACACACACACATAAAAACTATCGACAAGTGCCTCTGACAACCAATAACTAACACAACAGGCGAAATAATGAGTAATGGCGTTATCATCTTAGAGCCATTTATTTAATATTTAGCATTCCTATGTTATTTAATACCCATTGTGATGTGGTATTAAAGGATAAAGAATCTAATACAAAATAGGAGTTGTCATAGTTGCTTTTTGCTGATGACACTGTTCTTTTGAGAGATTCTGAAGAGAAGTTGCAGAGGTTAGTGGACGTGTTTGGAAGGGTATGTAAAAGAAGGAAATTAAAACTGAATATAAGAAAGATTAAGGTAATGATGGAAGCAAAAAAAATAGGTAATGAAAGACTGAATATCAGAATGGGATAGAGTATGAAGGAAGTGAATGTGTTCAGGATATTTGGCATGGACTTGCCGCCAGGCGGGTCTATGTAAACGAGGTGAACCATAGAACTGACCAGGAAAAAAAATGAGTGCATTAACTTATCTGTGGAGGCAAACAATGAAAACAAGGGAATGTACGAGAGCATAGTGGTATGAAGCATAGTTGTGTGAAGCATAGTTGTGTGAAGCATAGTGGTATGAAGCATAGTTGTGTGAAGCATAGTTGTGTGAAGCATAGTGGTATGAAGCATAGTTGTGTGAAGCATAGTTGTGTGAAGCATAGTGGTATGAAGCATAGTTGTGTGAAGCATAGTTGTGTGAAGCATAGTTGTGTGAAGCATAGTGGTATGAAGCATAGTTGTGTGAAGCATATTTGTGTGAAGCATAGTGGTATGAAGCATAGTTGTGTGAAGCATAGTTGTGTGAAGCATAGTGGTATGAAGCATAGTTGTGTGAAGCATAGTTGTGTGAAGCATAGTTGTGTGAAGCATAGTGGTATGAAGCATAGTTGTGTGAAGCATAGTTGTGTGAAGCATAGTTGTGTGAAGCATAGTTGTGTGAAGCATAGTGGTGTGAAGCATAGTGGTATGAAGCATAGTTGTGTGAAGCATAGTTGTGTGAAGCATAGTGGTATGAAGCATAGTTGTGTGAAGCATAGTTGTGTGAAGCATAGTTGTGTGAAGCATAGTGGTATGAAGCATAGTGGTATGAAGCATAGTGGTGTGAAGCATAGTGGTATGAAGCATAGTTGTGTGAAGCATAGTTGTGTGAAGCATAGTGGTATGAAGCATAGTGGTATGAAGCATAGTGGTATGAAGCATAGTGGTATGAAGCATAGTTGTGTGAAGCATAGTTGTGTGAAGCATAGTGGTATGAAGCATAGTGGTATGAAGCATAGTGGTGTGAAGCATAGTTGTGTGAAGCATAGTGGTATGAAGCATAGTTGTGTGAAGCATAGTTGTGTGAAGCATAGTTGTGTGAAGCATAGTGGTATGAAGCATAGTGGTATGAAGCATAGTTGTGTGAAGCATAGTTGTGTGAAGCATAGTGGTAAGAAGCATAGTTGTGTGAAGCATAGTTGTGTGAAGCATAGTTGTGTGAAGCATAGTGGTATGAAGCATAGTGTTATGAAGCATAGTGGTGTGAAGCATAGTGGTATGAAGCATAGTTGTGTGAAGCATAGTTGTGTGAAGCATAGTGGTATGAAGCATAGTCGTATGAAGCATAGTGGTATGAAGCATAGTGGTATGAAGCATAGTTGTGTGAAGCATAGTTGTGTGAAGCATAGTGGTATGAAGCATAGTGGTATGAAGCATAGTGGTGTGAAGCATAGTGGTGTGAAGCATAGTGGTGTGAAGCATAGTGGTGTGAAGCATAGTGGTGTGAAGCATAGTGGTATGAAGCATAGTGGTGTGAAGCTTAGTGGTGTGAAGCATAGTGGTATGAAGCATAGTGGTGTGAAGCATAGTGGTATGAAGCATAGTGGTGTGAAGCATAGTGGTGTGAAGCATAGTGGTGTGAAGCATAGTGGTGTGAAGCATAGTGGTGTGAAGCATAGTGGTGTGAAGCATAGTGGTATGAAGCATAGTGGTATGAAGCATAGTGGTGTGAAGCATAGTGGTGTGAAGCATAGTGGTATGAAGCATAGTGGTATGAAGCAAAGTGGTGTGAAGCATAGTGGTGTGAAGCATAGTGGTGTGAAGCATAGTGGTGTGAAGCATAGTGGTGTGAAGCATAGTGGTATGAAGCATAGTGGTGTGAAGCATAGTGGTGTGAAGCATAGTGGTGTGAAGCATAGTGGTATGAAGCATAGTGGTGTGAAGCATAGTGGTGTGAAGCATAGTGGTATGAAGCATAGTGGTGTGAAGCATAGTGGTGTGAAGCATAGTGGTGTGAAGCATAGTGGTATGAAGCATAGTGGTGTGAAGCATAGTGGTGTGAAGCATAGTGGTATGAAGCATAGTGGTGTGAAGCATAGTGGTGTGAAGCATAGTGGTATGAAGCATAGTGGTATGAAGCATAGTGGTGTGAAGCATAGTGGTGTGAAGCATAGTGGTGTGAAGCATAGTGGTATGAAGCATAGTGGTGTAAAGCATAGTGGTATGAAGCATAGTTGTATGAAGCATAGTGGTGTGAAGAATAGTGGTGTGAAGCATAGTGGTGTGAAGCATAGTGGTATGAAGCATAGTGGTGTGAAGCATAGTTGTGTGAAGCATAGTGGTATGAAGCATAGTGGTGTGAAGGATAGTGGTGTGAAGCATAGTGGTGTGAAGCATAGTGGTATGAAGCATAGTAGTATGAAGCATAGTGGTGTGAAGCATAGTGGTGTGAAGCATAGTGGTGTGAAGCATAGTGGTATGAAGCATAGTGGTATGAAGCATAGTGGTGTGAAGCATAGTGGTATGAAGCATAGTGGTATGAAGCATAGTGGTGTGAAGCATAGTGGTGTGAAGCATAGTGGTGTGAAGCATAGTGGTGTGAAGCATAGTGGTGTGAAGCATAGTGGTGTGAAGCATAGTGGTGTGAAGCATAGTAGTGTGAAGCATAGTGGTGTGAAGCATAGTGGTGTGAAGCATAGTGGTGTGAAGCATAGTGGTATGAAGCATAGTGGTATGAAGCATAGTGATATGAAGCATAGTGGTGTGAAGCATAGTGGTGTGAAGCATAGTGGTGTGAAGCATAGTGGTGTGAAGCATAGTGGTATGAAGCATAGTGGTGTGAAGCATAGTGGTGTGAAGCATAGTGGTGTGAAGCATAGTGGTGTGAAGCATAGTGGTGTGAAGCATAGTGGTATGAAGCATAGTGGTGTGAAGCATAGTGGTGTGAAGCATAGTGGTGTGAAGCATAGTGGTGTGAAGCATAGTGGTGTGAAGCATAGTGGTATGAAGCATAGTGGTGTGAAGCATAGTGGTGTGAAGCATAGTGGTGTGAAGCATAGTGGTATGAAGCATAGTGGTGTGAAGCATAGTGGTGTGAAGCATAGTGGTATGAAGCATAGTGGTGTGAAGCATAGTGGTGTGAAGCATAGTGGTATGAAGCATAGTGGTGTGAAGCATAGTCGTATGAAGCATAGTGCTGTGAAGCATAGTGGTGTGAAGCATAGTGGTGTGAAGCATAGTGGTGTGAAGCATAGTAGTGTGAAGCATAGTGGTATGAAGCATAGTGGTATGAAGCATAGTTGTGTGAAGCATAGTGGAATGAAGCATAGTGGTATGAAGCATAGTGGTATGAAGCATAGTGGTATGAAGCATAGTGGTGTGAAGCATAGTGGTATGAAGCATAGTGGTGTGAAGCATAGTGGTATGAAGCATAGTGGTGTGAAGCATAGTGGTATGAAGCATAGTGGTATGAAGCATAGTGGTGTGAAGCATAGTGGTATGAAGCATAGTGGTATGAAGCATAGTGGTGTGAAGCATAGTGGTATGAGGCATAGTGGTATGAAGCATAGTGGTATGAAGCATAGTGGTATGAAGCATAGTGGTGTGAAGCATAGTGGTATGAAGCATAGTGGTGTGAAGCATAGTGGTATGAAGCATAGTGGTATGAAGCATAGTGGTGTGAAGCATAGTGGTACGAAGCATAGTGGTATGAAGCATAGTGGTGTGAAGCATAGTGGTATGAAGCATAGTGGTATGAAGCATAGTGGTATGAAGCATAGTGGTATGAAGCATAGTGGTGTGAAGCATAGTGGTGTGAAGCATAGTGGTATGAAGCATAGTGGTGTGAAGCATAGTGGTATGAAGCATAGTGGTGTGAAGCATAGTGGTGTGAAGCATAGTGGTGTGAAGCATAGTGGTGTGAAGCATAGTAGTGTGAAGCATAGTGGTATGAAGCATAGTGGTATGAAGCATAGTGGTGTGAAGCATAGTGGTATGAAGCATAGTGGTATGAAGCATAGTGGTATGAAGCATAGTGGTGTGAAGCATAATGGTGTGAAGCATAGTGGTGTGAAGCATAGTGGTATGAAGCATAGTGGTGTGAAGCATAGTGGTGTGAAGCATAGTGGTGTGAAGCATAGTGGTGTGAAGCATAGTGGTGTGAAGCATAGTGGTGTGAAGCATAGTGGTGTGAAGCATAGTGGTATGAAGCATAGTGGTATGAAGCATAGTGGTGTGAAGCATAGTGGTGTGAAGCATAGTGGTATGAAGCATAGTGGTATGAAGCATAGTGGTGTGAAGCATAGTGGTGTGAAGCAAAGTGGTGTGAAGCATAGTGGTGTGAAGCATAGTGGTGTGAAGCATAGTGGTGTGAAGCATAGTGGTGTGAAGCATAGTGGTATGAAGCATAGTGGTGTGAAGCATAGTGGTATGAAGCATAGTGGTGTGAAGCATAGTGGTATGAAGCATAGTGGTGTGAAGCATAGTGGTGTGAAGCATAGTGGTATGAAGCATAGTGGTGTGAAGCATAGTCGTATGAAGCATAGTGGTGTGAAGCATAGTGGTGTGAAGCATAGTGGTGTGAAGCATAGTGGTGTGAAGCATAGTAGTGTGAAGCATAGTGGTATGAAGCATAGTGGTATGAAGCATAGTTGTGTGAAGCATAGTGGTATGAAGCATAGTGGTATGAAGCATAGTGGTATGAAGCATAGTGGTATGAAGCATAGTGGTGTGAAGCATAGTGGTATGAAGCATAGTGGTGTGAAGCATAGTGGTATGAAGCATAGTGGTGTGAAGCATAGTGGTATGAAGCATAGTGGTATGAAGCATAGTGGTGTGAAGCATAGTGGTATGAAGCATAGTGGTATGAAGCATAGTGGTGTGAAGCATAGTGGTATGAAGCATAGTGGTATGAAGCATAGTGGTATGAAGCATAGTGGTATGAAGCATAGTGGTGTGAAGCATAGTGGTATGAAGCATAGTGGTGTGAAGCATAGTGGTATGAAGCATAGTGGTATGAAGCATAGTGGTGTGAAGCATAGTGGTATGAAGCATAGTGGTATGAAGAATAGTGGTGTGAAGCATAGTGGTATGAAGCATAGTGGTATGAAGCATAGTGGTATGAAGCATAGTGGTATGAAGCATAGTGGTGTGAAGCATAGTTGTGTGAAGCATAGTGGTATGAAGCATAGTGGTGTGAAGCATAGTGGTATGAAGCATAGTGGTGTGAAGCATAGTGGTGTGAAGCATAGTGGTGTGAAGCATAGTGGTGTGAAGCATAGTAGTGTGAAGCATAGTGGTATGAAGCATAGTGGTATGAAGCATAGTGGTGTGAAGCATAGTGGTATGAAGCATAGTGGTATGAAGCATAGTGGTATGAAGCATAGTGGTGTGAAGCATAATGGTGTGAAGCATAGTGGTGTGAAGCATAGTGGTATGAAGCATAGTGGTGTGAAGCATAGTGGTGTGAAGCATAGTGGTGTGAAGCATAGTGGTGTGAAGCATAGTGGTGTGAAGCATAGTGGTGTGAAGCATAGTGGTGTGAAGCATAGTGGTGTGAAGCATAGTGGTGTGAAGCATAGTGGTATGAAGCATAGTGGTATGAAGCATAGTGGTGTGAAGCATAGTGGTGTGAAGCATAGTGGTATGAAGCATAGTGGTATGAAGCATAGTGGTGTGAAGCATAGTGGTATGAAGCATAGTGGTGTGAAGCATAGTGGTGTGAAGCATAGTGGTGTGAAGCATAGTGGTATGAAGCATAGTGGTATGAAGCATAGTGGTGTGAAGCATAGTGGTATGAAGCATAGTGGTGTGAAGCATAGTGGTGTGAAGCATAGTGGTGTGAAGCATAGTGGTATGAAGCATAGTGGTATGAAGCATAGTGGTGTGAAGCATAGTGGTATGAAGCATAGTGGTGTGAAGCATAGTGGTATGAAGCATAGTGGTGTGAAGCATAGTGGTATGAAGCATAGTGGTATGAAGCATAGTGGTGTGAAGCATAGTGGTATGAAGCATAGTGGTGTGAAGCATAGTGGTATGAAGCATAGTGGTATGAAGCATAGTGGTGTGAAGCATAGTGGTATGAAGCATAGTGGTATGAAGCATAGTGGTGTGAAGCATAGTGGTATGAAGCATAGTGGTGTGAAGCATAGTGGTATGAAGCATAGTGGTATGAAGCATAGTGGTGTGAAGCATAGTGGTGTGAAGCATAGTGGTGTGAAGCATAGTGGTGTGAAGCATAGTGGTGTGAAGCATAGTGGTGTGAAGCATAGTGGTGTGAAGCATAGTGGTATGAAGCATAGTGGTATGAAGCATAGTGGTGTGAAGCATAGTGGTGTGAAGCATAGTGGTATGAAGCATAGTGGTATGAAGCATAGTGGTGTGAAGCATAGTGGTATGAAGCATAGTGGTGTGAAGCATAGTGGTGTGAAGCATAGTGGTGTGAAGCATAGTGGTATGAAGCATAGTGGTATGAAGCATAGTGGTGTGAAGCATAGTGGTATGAAGCATAGTGGTGTGAAGCATAGTGGTGTGAAGCATAGTGGTGTGAAGCATAGTGGTATGAAGCATAGTGGTATGAAGCATAGTGGTGTGAAGCATAGTGGTATGAAGCATAGTGGTGTGAAGCATAGTGGTATGAAGCATAGTGGTGTGAAGCATAGTGGTATGAAGCATAGTGGTATGAAGCATAGTGGTGTGAAGCATAGTGGTATGAAGCATAGTGGTGTGAAGCATAGTGGTATGAAGCATAGTGGTATGAAGCATAGTGGTGTGAAGCATAGTGGTATGAAGCATAGTGGTATGAAGCATAGTGGTGTGAAGCATAGTGGTATGAAGCATAGTGGTGTGAAGCATAGTGGTATGAAGCATAGTGGTATGAAGCATAGTGGTGTGAAGCATAGTGGTATGAAGCATAGTGGTGTGAAGCATAGTGGTGTGAAGCATAGTTGTATGAAGCATAGTGGTGTGAAGCATAGTGGTATGAAGCATAGTGGTATGAAGCATAGTGGTGTGAAGCATAGTGGTGTGAAGCATAGTGGTGTGAAGCATAGTGGTGTGAAGCATAGTGGTATGAAGCATAGTGGTATGAAGCATAGTGGTGTGAAGCATAGTGGTATGAAGCATAGTGGTGTGAAGCATAGTGGTGTGAAGCATAGTGGTATGAAGCATAGTGGTGTGAAGCATAGTGGTGTGAAGCATAGTGGTGTGAAGCATAGTGGTAGGAAGCATAGTGGTGTGAAGCATAGTGGTGTGAAGCATAGTGGTGTGAAGCATAGTGGTATGAAGCATAGTGGTGTGAAGCATAGTGGTGTGAAGCATAGTGGTGTGAAGCATAGTGGTATGAAGCATAGTGGTATGAAGCATAGTGGTGTGAAGCATAGTGGTATGAAGCATAGTGGTGTGAAGCATAGTGGTGTGAAGCATAGTGGTGTGAAGCAAAGTGGTATGAAGCATAGTGGTATGAAGCATAGTGGTGTGAAGCATAGTGGTATGAAGCATAGTGGTGTGAAGCATAGTGGTATGAAGCATAGTGGTGTGAAGCATAGTGGTGTGAAGCATAGTGGTATGAAGCATAGTGGTGTGAAGCATAGTGGTATGAAGCATAGTGGTGTGAAGCATAGTGGTATGAAGCATAGTGGTATGAAGCATAGTGGTGTGAAGCATAGTGGTATGAAGCATAGTGGTATGAAGCAAAGTGGTGTGAAGCATAGTGGTGTGAAGCATAGTGGTATGAAGCATAGTGGTGTGAAGCATAGTGGTATGAAGCATAGTGGTATGAAGCATAGTGGTGTGAAGCATAGTGGTATGAAGCATAGTGGTGTGAAGCATAGTGGTGTGAAGCATAGTGGTGTGAAGCATAGTGGTGTGAAGCATAGTGGTATGAAGCATAGTGGTGTGAAGCATAGTGGTATGAAGCATAGTGGTATGAAGCATAGTGGTGTGAAGCATAGTGGTGTGAAGCATAGTGGTGTGAAGCATAGTGGTGTGAAGCATAGTGGTGTGAAGCATAGTGGTGTGAAGCATAGTGGTGCGAAGCATAGTGGTGTGAAGCATAGTGGTATGAAGCATAGTGGTGTGAAGCATAGTGGTGTGAAGCATAGTGGTGTGAAGCATAGTGGTATGAAGCATAGTGGTGTGAAGCATAGTGGTGTGAAGCATAGTGGTATGAAGCATAGTGGTGTGAAGCATAGTGGTATGAAGCATAGTGGTATGAAGCATAGTGGTGTGAAGCATAGTGGTATGAAGCATAGTGGTATGAAGCATAGTGGTATGAAGCATAGTGGTATGAAGCATAGTGGTGTGAAGCATAGTGGTATGAAGCATAGTGGTATGAAGCATAGTGGTATGAAGCATAGTGGTGTGAAGCATAGTGGTATGAAGCATAGTGGTATGAAGCATAGTGGTATGAAGCATAGTGGTGTGAAGCATAGTGGTGTGAAGCATAGTGGTGTGAAGCATAGTGGTATGAAGCATAGTGGTATGAAGCATAGTGGTATGAAGCATAGTGGTGTGAAGCATAGTGGTGTGAAGCATAGTGGTGTGAAGCATAGTGGTATGAAGGATAGTGGTATGAAGCATAGTGGTATGAAGCATAGTGGTGTGAAGCATAGTGGTATGAAGCATAGTGGTATGAAGCATAGTGGTGTGAAGCATAGTGGTATGAAGCATAGTGGTGTGAAGCATAGTGGTATGAAGCATAGTGGTATGAAGCATAGTGGTATGAAGCATAGTGGTGTGAAGCATAGTGGTATGAAGCATAGTGGTGTGAAGCATAGTGGTGTGAAGCATAGTGGTGTGAAGCATAGTGGTGTGAAGCATAGTGGTGTGAAGCATAGTGGTGTGAAGCATAGTGGTGTGAACATTAGTGGTATGAAGCACAGTGGTGTGAAGCATAGTAGTGTGAAGCATAGTGGTGTGAAGCATAGTGGTATGAAGCATAGTGGTGTGAAGCATAGTGGTATGAAGCATAGTGGTGTGAAGCATAGTGGTGTGAAGCATAGTGGTGTGAAGCATAGTGGTGTGAAGCATAGTGGTGTGAAGCATAGTGGTATGAAGCATAGTGGTATGAAGCATAGTGGTGTGAAGCATAGTGGTGTGAAGCATAGTGTTGTGAAGCATAGTGGTGTGAAGCATAGTGGTATGAAGCATTGTGGTGTGAAGCATAGTGGTATGAAGCATAGTGGTGTGAAGCATAGTGGTGTGAAGCATAGTGGTGTGAAGCATAGTGGTGTGAAGCATAGTGGTGTGAAGCATAGTGGTGTGAAGCATAGTGGTGTGAAGCATAGTGGTGTGAAGCATAGTGGTATGAAGCACAGTGGTGTGAAGCATAGTGGTGTGAAGCATAGTGGTGTGAAGCATAGTGGTATGAAGCATAGTGGTGTGAAGCATAGTGGTGTGAAGCATAGTGGTGTGAAGCATAGTGGTGTGAAGCATAGTGGTGTGAAGCATAGTGGTGTGAAGCATAGTGGTATGAAGCACAGTGGTGTGAAGCATAGTGGTGTGAAGCATAGTGGTGTGAAGCATAGTGGTATGAAGCATAGTGGTGTGAAGCATAGTGGTGTGAAGCATAGTGGTGTGAAGCATAGTGGTGTGAAGCATAGTGGTGTGAAGCATAGTGGTGTGAAGCATAGTTGTGTGAAGCATAGTGGTGTGAAGCATAGTGGTGTGAAGCATAGTGGTGTGAAGCATAGTGGTGTGAAGCATAGTGGTATGAAGCATAGTGGTATGAAGCATAGTGGTGTGAAGCATAGTGGTGTGAAGCATAGTTGTATGAAGCATAGTGGTATGAAACTTAGTGGTATGAAGCATAGTGGTATGAAGCATAGTGGTGTGAAGCATAGTGGTGTGAAGCATAGTGGTATGAAGCATAGTGGTATGAAGCATAGTGGTGTGAAGCATAGTGGTGTGAAGCATAGTGGTATGAAGCATGGGTTGTGAGTTACAACGAGGAAGAGGCTGGAGGCAGTGGAGATGTGTGTGTGAGGTTAATGTGTGGTGTGAATAATCTGCAGAGAATTCGTAATTTGTAGATTACGAGGAGGTGTGGGGTTACTAAAAGTATTATTTAGAGGGCTGAGGAGGGGTCAGGACAGTAAGAGAGGAAGGAGCAAAATAGGATGACTTGCATGGGGTATAAATCTGTACCATGGCAACAAGATTTCACAGTTACATTGATCCACAGTCCCACTGAAGAAGAGCAGTGAAGGTGGCAGTGGGAAGAGTAAAGAGCACTCTTACGACAAGAAGTCAAAGAGCGTTGGGTGTGATTCTGGGAGAGAAGCTACCAAGGGAGGATAACCCAACTATGCTGAGTGGAAGCTACCAAGGGAGGATAACACAACTATACTGAGTGGAAGTTACCAAGGGAGGATAACACAACTATGCTGAGTGGAAGCTACCAAAGGACGATAACCCAACTATGCTGAGTGGAAGCTACCAAGGGAGGATAACACAACTATCCTGAGTGGAAGTTACCAAGGGAGGATAACACAACTATGCTGAGTGGAAGCTACCAAGGGAGGATAACCCAACTATGCTGAGTGGAAGCTACCAAGGGAGGATAACCCAACTATGCTGAGTGGAAGCTACAAAGGGAGGATAACCCAACTATGCTGAGTGGAAGCTACCAAGGGAGGATAACCAAACTATGCTGAGTGGAAGCTACCAAGGGAGGATAACCCAACTATGCTGAGTGGAAGCTACCAAGGGAGGATAACCCAACTATGCTGAGTGGAAGCTACCAAGGGAGGATAACCCAACTATGCTGAATGGAAGCCAGCAAAGGAGGATAACCCAACTATGCTGAGTGGAAGCTACCAAGGGAGGATAACCCAACTATGCTGAGTGGAAGCTACCAAGGGAGGATAACCCAACTATGCTGAGTGGAAGCTACCAAGGGAGGATAACACAACTATGCTGAGTGGAAGCTACCAAGGGAGGATAACACAACTATGCTGAGTGGAAGCTACCAAGGGAGGATAACCCAACTATGCTGAGTGGAAGCTACCAAGGGAGGATAACACAACTATGCTGAGTGGAAGCTACCAAGGGAGGATAACACAACTATGCTGAGTGGAAGCTACCAAGGGAGGATAACACAACTATGCTGAGTGGAAGTTACCAAGGGAGGATAACACAACTATGCTGAGTGGAATCTACCAAGGGAGTATAACCCAACTATGCTGAGTGGAAGCTACCAAGGGAGGATAACCCAACTATGCTGAGTGGAAGTTACCAAGGGAGGATAACACAACTATGCTGAGTGGAAGCTACCAAGGGAGGATAACCCAACTATGCTGAGTGGAAGCTACCAAAGGAGGATAACCCAACTATGCTGAGTGGAAGCTACCAAGGGAGGATAACCCAACTATGCTGAGTGGAAGCTACCAAGGAAGGATAACCCAACTATGCTGAGTGGAAGCTACCAAGGGAGGATAACACAACTATGCTGAGTGGAAGCTACCAAGGGAGGATAACACAACTATGCTGAGTGGAAGTTACCAAGGGAGGATAACCCAACTATGCTGAGTGGAAGTTACCAAGGGAGGATAACCCAACTATGCTGAGTGGAAGTTACCAAGGGAGGATAACCCAACTATGCTGAGTGGAAGTTACCAAGGGAGGATAACACAACTATGGTGAGTGGAAGTTACCAAGGGAGGATAACACAAGTATACTGAGTGGAAGCTACCAAGGGAGGATAACACAACTATCCTGAGTGGAAGTTACCAAGGGAGGATAACACAACTATGGTGAGTGGAAGTTACCAAGGGAGGATAACACAACTATGCTGAGTGGAAGCTACCAAGGGAGGATAACACAACTATGCTGAGTGGAAGTTACCAAGGGAGGATAACACAACTATGGTGAGTGGAAGTTACCAAGGGAGGATAACACAACTATGCTGAGTGGAAGTTACCAAGGGAGGATAACACAACTATCCTGAGTGGAAGTTACCAAGGGAGGATAACACAATTATGGTGAGTGGAAGTTACCAAGGGAGGATAGCACAACTATGCTGAGTGGAAGTTACCAAGGGAGGATAACACAACTATGGTGAGTGGAAGTTACCAAGGGAGGATAACACAACTATGCTGAGTGGAAGCTACCAAGGGAGAATAACCCAACTATGCTGAGTGGAAGCTACCAAGGGAGGATAACACAACTATCCTGAGTGGAAGCTACCAAGGGAGGATAACAACTATGCTGAGTGGAAGCTACCAAGGGAGGATAACACAACTATCCTGAGTGGAAGTTACCAAGGGAGGATAACACAACCATGCTGAGTGGAAGCTACCAAGGGAGGATAACACAACTATGCTGAGTGGAAGCTACCAAGGGAGGATAACACAACTATGCTGAGTGGAAGCTACAAAGGGAGGATAACCCAACTATGCTGAGTGGAAGCTACCAAGGGAGGATAACCCAACTATGCTGAGTGGAAGCTACCAAGGAAGGATAACAACTATGCTGAGTGGAAGCTACCAAGGGAGGATAACACAACTATGCTGAGTGGAAGCTACCAAGCTATCAGGGCTACTCAGTGAGAACTGTCAGACATTTAACTGTGAGAATACCCTCTCATCCCTGGTATAATACCTTACTCTTTTGTTAAGTTTTAATATTCCAAGTGTTAAGTATAATAAACTTGTAACATAATATAACACTCTGGTATCTGTATCGTATTTTTAATATCAAACTTTTGCTTTATACCTTTAATCCTAAATATTGTCTGAAGAAACTCTGGTGTGTGGATAAGTACTTGCAAGTGTTGAGTGCTGGTGAGTGTGTTGTTGAGTGCTGGTGAGTGTGGTGTTGAGTGTTGGTGAGTGTGTTGTTGAGTGCTGGTGAGTGTGGTGTTGAGTGTTGGTGAGTGTGGTGTTGAGTGCTGGTGAGTGTGGTGTTGAGTGCTGGTGAGTGTGGTGTTGAGTGCTGGTGAGTGTGTTGTTGAGTGCTGGTGAGTGTGGTGTTGAGTGTTGGTGAGTGTGGTGTTGAGTGTTGGTGAGTGTGGTGTTGAGTGCTGGTGAGTGTGGTGTTGAGTGCTGGTGAGTGTGGTGTTGAGTGTTGGTGAGTGTGGTGTTGAGTGCTGGTGAGTGTGGTGTTGAGTGCTGGTGAGTGTGGTGTTGAGTGTTGGTGAGTGTGGTGTTGAGTGTTGGTGAGTGTGGTGTTGAGTGCTGGTGAGTGTGGTGTTGAGTGCTGGTGAGTGTGGTGTTGAGTGTTGGTGAGTGTGGTGTTGAGTGCTGGTGAGTGTGGTGTTGAGTGCTGGTGAGTGTGGTGTTGAGTGCTGGTGAGTGTGGTGTTGAGTGTTGGTGAGTGTGGTGTTGAGTGTTGGTGAGTGTGGTGTTGAGTGCTGGTGAGTGTGGTGTTGAGTGCTTGTGAGTGTCGTGTTGAGTGCTGGTGAGTGTGGTGTTGAGTGTTGGTGAGTGTGGTGTTGAGTGCTGGTGAGTGTGGTGTTGAGTGTTGGTGAGTGTGGTGTTGAGTGCTGGTGAGTGTGGTGTTGAGTGCTGGTGAGTGTGGTGTTGAGTGCTGGTGAGTGTGTTGTTGAGTGCTGGTGAGTGTGGTGTTGAGTGCTGGTGAGTGTGTTGTTGAGTGCTGGTGAGTGTGGTGTTGAGTGATGGTGAGTGTGGTGTTGAGTGCTGGTGAGTGTGATGTTGAGTGTTGGTGAGTGTGGTGTTGAGTGCTGGTGAGTGTGTTGTTGAGTGCTGGTGAGTGTGGTGTTGAGTGCTGGTGAGTGTGATGTTGAGTGTTGGTGAGTGTGGTGCTGAGTGCTGGTGAGTGTGGTGCTGAGTGCTGGTGAGTGTGGTGCTGAGTGCTGGTGAGTGTGATGTTGAGTGTTGGTGAGTGTGGTGCTGAGTGCTGGTGAGTGTGGTGCTGAGTGCTGGTGAGTGTGGTGCTGAGTGCTGGTGAGTGTGATGTTGAGTGTTGGTGAGTGTGGTGTTGAGTGCTGGTGAGTGTGGTGTTGAGTGCTGGTGAGTGTGGTGTTGAGTGCTGGTGAGTGTGGTGTTGAGTGCTGGTGAGTGTGGTGTTGAGTGCTGGTGAGTGTGGTGTTGAGTGCTGATGAGTGTGATGTTGAGTGTTGGTGAGTGTGGTGTTGAGTGCTGGTGAGTGTGTTGTTGAGTGCTGGTGAGTGTGGTGTTGAGTGCTGGTGAGTGTGGTGTTGAGTGCTGGTGAGTGTGGTGTTGAGTGCTGGTGAGTGTGGTGTTGAGTGCTGGTGAGTGTGGTGTTGAGTGCTGGTGAGTGTGTTGTTGAGTGCTGGTGAGTGTGGTGTTGAGTGTTGGTGAGTGTGGTGCTGAGTGCTGGTGAGTGTGGTGTTGAGTGCTGGAGAGTGTGGTGTTGAGTGCTGGTGAGTGTGGTGTTGAGTGCTGGAGAGTGTGGTGCTGAGTGCTGGTGAGTGGAGTGTGGTGTTGAGTGCTGGTGAGTGGAGTGTGGTGTTGAGTGCTGGTGAGTGGAGTGTGGTGTTGAGTGCTGGTAAGTGGAATATGGTGTTGAGTGCTGGTGAGTGTGGTGTTGAGTGCTGGTGAGTGGGGTGTTGAGTGCTGGTAAGTGGAGTGTGATGTTGAGTGCTGGTAAGTGGAGTGTTGTGTTGAGTGCTGGTAAGTGGAGTGGGGTGTTGAGTGGGAGACTGACCTGCACTGAGAGGGAGAGAGTTCCCTCTTAGTAAGCTATAGTAATTAAGTCAAACTCTTGACTTAGGGACGGCCCTAACAGTGGCCTGATAAGTGGTGTTAAGTGGTATGACACCATACACGCTACACCACCCACCCTGGTATGACACCATACACGCTACACCATCCACCCTGGTATGACACCATACACGCTACACCACCCACCCTGGTATGACACCATACACGCTACACCACCCACCCTGGTATGACACCATACACGCTACACCACCCACCCTGGTATGACACCATACACGCTACACCATCCACCCTGGTATGACACCATACACGCTACACCACCCACCCTGGTATGACACCATACACGCTACACCATCCACCCTGGTATGACACCATACACGCTACACCACCCACCCTGGTATGACACCATACACGCTACACCACCCACCCTGGTACGACACCATACACGCTACACCACTACACATATACACCGTAATACAACACATACAAGCCACAACACTATATATGCGACCCACATACCAATACACATGAGTGCCAAATACCACTACACATGCACGCCACACTACACATGCACGCCACACTA
Organism: Cherax quadricarinatus; assembly: GCF_038502225.1. Lineage (NCBI taxonomy): Eukaryota > Metazoa > Arthropoda > Malacostraca > Decapoda > Parastacidae > Cherax > Cherax quadricarinatus. The sequence goes on from NC_091295.1 coordinate 16,952,822, forward strand.
CACATGCACGCCACACTACACATGCACGCCACACTACACATGCACGCCACACTACACATGCACGCCACACTACACATGCACGCCACACTACACATGCACGCCACACTACACATGCACGCCACACTACACATGCACGCCACACTACACATGCACGCCACACTACACATGCACGCCACACTACACATGCACGCTACACTACACATGCACGCCACACTACACATGCACGCCACACTACACATGCACGCCACACTACACATGCACACTACACTACACATGCACGCCACACTACACATGCATGCCACACTACACATGCACGCTACACTACACATGCACGCCACACTACACATGCACGCCACACTACACATACACGCCACACTACACATGCACGCCACACTACACATGCACGCCACACTACACATGCACGCCACACTACACATGCACGCCACACTACACATGCACGCCACACTACACATGCACGCAACACTACACATACACGCCACACTACACATGCACGCCACACTACACATGCACGCCACACTACAGATCCCCGCCACACCACACATGCACGCCACACTACACATGCACTCCACACTACACATGCACGCCACACTACACATGCACGCCACACTACACATACACGCCACACTACACATGCACGCCACACTACACATGCACACAACACTACACATGTGCGCCACACTACACATGCACGCCACACTACACATGCACACCACACTACACATGCACGCCACACTACACATGCACTCCACACTACACATGCACGCCACACTACACATGCACGCCACACTACACATGCACAACACACTACACATGTGCGCCACACTACACATGCACGCCACACTACACAAGCACGCCACACTACACATGCACGCCAAACTACACATGCACGCCACACTACACATGCACACCACACTACACATGCGCGCCACATTACACATGCACGCCACACTACACATGCACGCCACACTACACATGCACACCACACTACACATGCACACCACACTACACATGCATGCCACACTACACATGCACGCCACACTACACATGCACACCACACTACACATGCACACCACACTACACATGCACACAACACTACACATGAACGCCACACTACACATGCACACCACACTACACATGCACGCCACACTACACATGCACACCACACTACACATGCACGCCACACTACACATGCACGCCACACTACACATGCACGCTACACTACACAGGCACACCACACTACACATGCACGCCACACTACACATGCACGCCATACTACACATGCACACCACACTACACATGCACACCACACTACACATGCACACCACACTACACATGCACGCCACACTACACACGCACACCACACTACACATGCACACCACACTACACATGCACGCCACACTACACATGCACACCACACTACACATGCACGCCACACTACACATGCACGCCACAGTACACATGCACACCACACTACACATGCACGCCACACTACACATGCACGCCACACTACACATGCACGCCACACTACACATGCACACCACACTACACATGCACGCCACACTACACATGCACGCCACACTACACATGCACGCCACACTACACATGCACACCACACTACACATGCACACCACACTACACATGCACGCCACACTACACATGAACGCCACACTACACATGCACACCACACTACACATGCACGCCACACTACACATGCACACCACACTACACATGCACGCCACACTACACATGCACGCCACACTACACATGCACGCTACACTACACAGGCACACCACACTACACATGCACGCCACACTACACATGCACGCCATACTACACATGCACACCACACTACACATGCACACCACACTACACATGCACGCCACACTACACATGCACGCCACACTACACATGCACGCTACACTACACATGCACACCACACTACACATGCACGCCACACTACACATGCACGCCACACTACACATGCACGCCACACTACACATGCACGCCACACTACACATGCACGCCACACTACACATGCACGCCACACTACACATGCACGCCACACTACACATGCACGCCACACTACACATACACGCCACACTACACATGCACGCCACGCTACACATACACGCCACACTACACATGCACACCACACTACACATGCACGCCACACTACACATGCACGCCACACTACACATGCACGCCACACTACACATGCACGCCACGCTACACATACACGCCACACTACACATGCACGCCACACTACACATGCACGCCACACTACACATACACGCCACACTACACATGCACGCCACGCTACACATGCACGCCACACTACACATGCACGCCACACTACACATGCACGCCACACTACACATGTGCGCCACACTACACATGCACGCCACACTACACATGCACGCCACACTACACATGCACGCCACACTACACATGTGCGCCACACTACACATGCACGCCACACTACACATGCACACCACACTACACATGCACGCCACAATACACATGCACGCCACACTACACATGCACGCCACACTACACATGCACGCCACACTACACATGGACGCCACACTACACATGCACGTCACACTACACATGCACGCCACACTACACATGCACGCCACACTACACATACACGCCACACTACACATGCACGCCACGCTACACATACACGCCACACTACACATGCACACCACACTACACATGCACGCCACACTACACATGCACGCCACACTACACATGCACGCCACACTACACATGCACGCCACGCTACACATACACGCCACCCTACACATGCACGCCACACTACACATGCACGCCACACTACACATACACGCCACACTACACATGCACGCCACGCTACACATGCACGCCACACTACACATGCACGCCACACTACATATGCACGCCACACTACACATGTGCGCCACACTACACATGCACGCCACACTACACATGCACGCCACACTACACATGCACGCCACACTACACATGTGCGCCACACTACACATGCACGCCACACTACACATGCACACCACACTACACATGCACGCCACACTACACATGCACGCCACACTACACATGCACGCCACACTACACATGCACGCAACACTAGACATGCACGCCACACTACACATGTGCGCCACACTACACATGCACGCCACACTACACATGCACGCCACATACCTCACGTACAGAATATAAATATTGCCCTTCACTCGAAGCTAGAATTGTCATTGATAATTCAATAAATGTTTGCGGAAAACAATAAATAATTTCTGGAGATTGAAGCTTTGTTAAGTTATATAAATATATATATATATATATATATATATATATATATATATATATATATATATATATATATATATATATATATATATATATATATATATATATATATATATATATATATATATATGTACATATATACATATATACATATATACATATGTACATATATACATATATACATATATATATATATATATATATATATATATATATATATATATATATATATATATATATATATATATATATATATATATATATATATTTTTATTATTATCACACTGGCCGATTCCCACCAAGGCAGGGTGGCCCGAAAAAGAGAAACTTTCACCATCATTCACTCCATCACTGTCTTGCCAGAAGGGTGCTTTAAACTACAGTTTTTAAACTGCAACATTAACACCCCTCCTTCAGAGTGCAGGCACTGTACTTCCCATCTCCAGGACTCAAGTCCGGCCTGCCGGTTTCCCTGAACCCCTTCATAAATGTTACTTTGCTCACACTCCAACAGCACGTCAAGTATTAAAAACCATTTGTCTCCATTCACTCCTATCAAACACGCTCACGCATGCCTGCTGGAAGTCCAAGCCCCTCGCACATAAAACCTCCTTTACCCCCTCCCTCCAACCTTTCCTAGGCCGACCCCTACCCCGCCTTCCTTCCACTACAGACTGATACACTCTTGAAGTCATTCTGTTTCGCTCCATTCTCTCTACATGTCCGAACCACCTCAACAACCCTTCCTCAGCCCTCTGGACAACAGTTTTGGTAATCCCGCACCTCCTCCTAACTTCCAAACTGCGAATTCTCTGCATTATATTCACACCACACATTGCCCTCAGACATGACATCTGCACTGCCTCCAGCCTTCTCCTCGCTGCAACATTCATCACCCATGCTTCACACCCATATAAGAGTGTTGGTAAAACTATACTCTCATACATTCCCCTCTTTGCCTTCAAGGACAAAGTTCTTTGTCTCCACAGACTCCTAAGTGCACCACTCACCCTTTTCCCCTCATCAATTTGATGATTCACCTCATCTTTCATAGACCCATCCGCTGACACGTCCACTCCCAAATATCTGAATACGTTCACCTCCTCCATACTCTCTCCCTCCAATCTGATATCCAATCTTTCATCACCTAATATTTTTTTATCGTCATAACCTAACTCTTTCCTGTATTCACTTTTAATTTTCTTCTTTTGCACACCCTACCAAATTCATACACCAATCTCTGCAACTTCTCTTCAGAATCTCCCAAGAGCACAGTGTCATCAGCAAAGAGCAGCTGTGACAACTCCCACTTTGTGTATGATTCTTTATCTTTTAACTCCACGCCTCTTGCCAAGACCCTCGCATTTACTTCTCTTACAACCCCATCTATAAATATATTAAACAACCACGGTGACATCACACACACACACACACACACACACACATATATATATATATATATATATATATATATATATATATATATATATATATATATATATATGTCGTGCCGAATATGTAAAACTGGTCAATTAGGAAGAACTCATTTAAAATTAAGTCCTTTCTAAAATTTTCTGTTATACGTTTAAAGATATATTTTTTTCATTAATGTTGATGTAAAAATTTATAATTTTGCACCAAAAGGAACTTAGAAAACTTACCTAACCTTATTATAACAAGAACAATTTATTTTAGCCTAACCCAACTAAATATATTTTAGATTTGTTTACAATAATTTAATACTAAACAAACACAGTGAAATATATTTTTTTCGTTAGGTTCAGAATGATTTTGGCGAAATTATTACATACACAAATTTTCACTTGTCATATATGGCAAGATGAACGTTGCTATTTAAGCCAAGATCGCAAGTTCTGCCTATTCGGCACGACATATATATATATATATATATATATATATATATATATATATATATATATATATATATATATATATATATATATATATATATATATGTATATTATATATATATATATATTATATGTAATATATATATATATATATATATATATATATATATATATATTTTTTTTTATTATCACACCGGCCGATTCCCACCAAGGCAGGGTGGCCCGAAAAAGAAAAACTTTCACCATCATTCACTCCATCACTGTCTTGCCAGAAGGGTGCTTTACACTACAGTTTTTGAACTGCAACATTAACACCCCTCCTTCAGAGTGCAGGCACTGTACTTCCCATCTCCAGGACTCAAGTCCGGCCTGCCGGTTTCCCTGAATCCCTTCATAAATGTTACTTTGCTCACACTCCAACAGCACGTCAAGTATTAAAAACCATTTGTCTCCATTCACTCCTATCAAACACGCTCACGCATGCCTGCTGGAAGTCCAAGCCCCTCGCACACAAAACCTCCTTTACCCCCTCCCTCCAACCCTTCCTAGGCCGACCCCTACCCCGCCTTCCTTCCACTACAGACTGATACACTCTTGAAGTCATTCTGTTTCGCTCCATTCTCTCTACATGTCCGAACCACCTCAACAACCCTTCCTCAGCCCTCTGGACAACAGTTTTGGTAATCCCGCACCTCCTCCTAACTTCCAAACTACGAATTCTCTGCATTATATTCACACCACACATTGCCCTCAGACATGACATCTCCACTGCCTCCAGCCTTCTCCTTGCTGCAACATTCATCACCCACGCTTCACACCCATATAAGAGCGTTGGTAAAACTATACTCTCATACATTCCCCTCTTTGCCTCCAAGGACAAAGTTCTTTGTCTCCACAGACTCCTAAGTGCACCACTCACTCTTTTTCCCTCATCAATTCTATGATTCACCTCATCTTTCATAGACCCATCCGCTGACACGTCCACTCCCAAATATCTGAATACGTTCACCTCCTCCATACTCTCTCCCTCCAATCTGATATTCAATCTTTCATCACCTAATCTTTTTGTTATCCTCATAACCTTACTCTTTCCTGTATTCACCTTTAATTTTCTTCTTTTGCACACCCTACCAAATTCATCCACCAATCTCTGCAACTTCTCTTCAGAATCTCCCAAGAGCACAGTGTCATCAGCAAAGAGCAGCTGTGACAACTCCCACTTTATGTGTGATTCTTTATCTTTTAACTCCACGCCTCTTGCCAAGACCCTCGCATTTACTTCTCTTACAACCCCATCTATAAATATATTAAACAACCACGGTGACATCACACATCCTTGTCTAAGGCCTACTTTTACTGGGAAAAAATTTCCCTCTTTCCTACATACTCTAACTTGAGCCTCACTATCCTCGTAAAAATTCTTCACTGCTTTCAGTAACCTACCTCCTACACCATACACTTGCAACATCTGCCACATTGCCCCCCTATCCACCCTGTCATACGCCTTTTCCAAATCCATAAATGCCACAAAGACCTCTTTAGCCTTATCTAAATACTGTTCACTTATATGTTTCACTGTAAACACCTGGTCCACACACCCCCTACCTTTCCTAAAGCCTCCTTGTTCATCTGCTATCCTATTCTCCGTCTTACTCTTAATTCTTTCAATTATAACTCTACCATACACTTTACCAGGTACACTCAACAGACTTATCCCCCTATAATTTTTGCACTCTCTTTTATCCCCTTTGCCTTTATACAAAGGAACTATGCATGCTCTCTGCCAATCCCTAGGTACCTTACCCTCTTCCATACATTTATTAAATAATTGCACCAACCACTCCAAAACTATATCCCCACCTGCTTTTAACATTTCTATCTTTATCCCATCAATCCCGGCTGCCTTACCCCCTTTCATTTTACCTACTGCCTCACGAACTTCCCCCACACTCACAACTGGCTCTTTCAAGGGATTATTTTTCAACGTTGTTATATATTTATATATTTACAAATTCACAGATCTTCAAGTGTTATCCATGGATCCTGATCTCTGGATGCTGATCCCTGGTTCCTGATCCCTGGTTCCTGATCCCTGGATCCTTATCCCTGGATCCTGACCTCTTTCATATATTCTATTACCATAATACAATATGGACAAATTTAGTGTCAAGGATATATTAAAAATAGTCTTGTGGGTCACCAGGAAGTGAGTGAAATTCAGTACAACAACAATTTGCATAAGACTATGATGTAGTGTTTCGTGATGGTCATGACTGCTCCTGCCTTCATGCAAGCAGAACACGATGAATAATGATGAATATTGATTAATAATGACACACCCAGGGGAGGGCACTCATTGACAGTGTTATTGACTGTCCTCTATCCCATCATCCGTTGCTAACTGCTTCCAGACTGTGTTCTCGTAAACACTGCCAAGAAGTCTGGTGTTCTTAAGACACATGTGCAACATCTGGGTATCTTTATTGTAGACGTTTCGCTATCCAGAGCACCATAGTCGTGGAGACTCTCCACGACTATGGTGCTTTTTGCCCCTACTCCTAGGTTGAGGGACTGATTACCTCATCTTCTGTTATGTCCTGGAATTTGTATTGATAAAGCCACTGGATGGCGAAACGTCTACAATAAAGATACCCAGATGTTGCACATGTGTCTTAATTTCATCTTGTCGGTATTATATACCATTCTTACACAAGTGTGGTGTTCAGAGAACACCTTTGGTGACTGAGATGGCAATAGAACCTACTGGGAAAGAACACGATGTTCCTGCCTCGTTGAGCATCAGAATTCTGTGAAGTTGTGTCTGACACTTGTAGTTCACTATTCCCTGAGTTCGCAAGTTATTAAAAATTATTTTTTGGGTTGCATATTATGATCATCAACCTGGTCTATATCATACACAAATAACCAGCACGTAGAAGAGAAAATCTATGACTACGTTAAGGTCCGACTTGGACCATTTATAAGTCACAATAACACACGAAGGTGAGGGAACCAGTATACATAGGAGAAGGGGACAAGGGATTGGACAAAGAGAGGAAGAAAGATGGAAGTGGAGAACTAGTGGTAGAGGTAATGGAGGTAGTGGAAATAGTAGAAGTAGAAGTAGTGATCTACATCAATAATAAAATTACAGCTGTTAGAAGCTTCAACTTCTGGGCCAAAATAATTGTGAAGCTAAATGTTCAAGGGAGTCAAATTAGTTGAAATTTCAGCCGAGATGTGAACGACTTCATCACCTTCGTCCTGCACTGGAAGTCCTTCCAGTCTTGAGAAACTTATAAAATCTTTCTACACAAATTGTCAATACGCTAACTGCTTTGAAATGTATCGCACTGGTTTATAGTCATATAACTAACTTCGCGATATATTTCAGTAAAGAGAGAACTCATTATTTTACACACTACATCTGCTCAGAGATGAAAGACACAAGTGATTGCAATTTCCGACCATCATTCATGGTCCTCATATAAGGTTCTTAAATCTGAAAGTTTCAGGTTATTAAAATGTGAGAAAATGTCAGTAAATACGGAAGACCCAGAGGAAAAGCATCAAATTTTCCACAGAGGTTGAGCTATATGGGAGGTGCATGACTGCCTCACCTGAACTTCCACAAGCCCAGTGAAAACTTCACCCCCTGAGGACGTCTATATGGGAGGTGCATGACTGCCTCACCTGAACTTCCACAAGCCCAGTGAAAACTTCACCCCCTGAGGACGTCTATATGGGAGGTGCATGACTGCCTCACCTGAACTTCCACAAGCCCAGTGAAAACTTCACCCCCTGAGGACGTCTATATGGGAGGTGCATGACTGCCTCACCTGAACTTCCACGAGCCCAGTGAAAACTTCACCCCCTGAGGACGTCTATATGGGAGGTGCATGACCGCCTCACCTGAACTTCCACAAGCCCAGTGAAAACTTCACCCCCTGAGGACGTCTATATGGGAGGTGCATGACCGCCTCACCTGAACTTCCACAAGCCCAGTGAAAACTTCACCCCCTGAGGACGTCTATATGGGAGGTGCATGACTGCCTCACCTGAAGTTCCACAAGCCCAGTGAAAACTTTACCCCCTGAGGACGTCTATATGGGAGGTGCATGACCGCCTCACCTGAAGTTCCACAAGCCCAGTGAAAACTTTACCCCCTGAGGACGTCTATATGGGAGGTGCATGACCGCCTCACCTGAAGTTCCACAAGCCCAGTGAAAACTTCACCCCCTGAGGACGTCTATATGGGAGGTGCATGACCGCCTCACCTGAAGTTCCACAAGCCCAGTGAAAACTTTACCCCCTGAGGACGTCTATATGGGAGGTGCATGACCGCCTCACCTGAAGTTCCACAAGCCCAGTGAAAACTTCACCCCCTGAGGACGTCTATATGGGAGGTGCATGACCGCCTCACCTGAAGTTCCACAAGCCCAGTGAAAACTTCACCCCCTGAGGACGTCTATATGGGAGGTGCATGACCGCCTCACCTGAAGTTCCACAAGCCCAGTGAAAACTTTACCCCCTGAGGACGTCTATATGGGAGGTGCATGACCGCCTCACCTGAAGTTCCACAAGCCCAGTGAAAACTTCACCCCCTGAGGACGTCTATATGGGAGGTGCATGACCGCCTCACCTGAAGTTCCACAAGCCCAGTGAAAACTTTACCCCCTGAGGACGTCTATATGGGAGGTGCATGACTGCCTCACCTGAAGTTCCACAAGCCCAGTGAAAACTTCACCCCCTGAGGACGTCTACATGGGAGGTGCATGACCGCCTCACCTGAAGTTCCACAAGCCCAGTGAAAACTTTACCCCCTGAGGACGTCTATATGGGAGGTGCATGACCGCCTCACCTGAAGTTCCACAAGCCCAGTGAAAACTTTACCCCCTGAGGACGTCTATATGGGAGGTGCATGACCGCCTCACCTGAAGTTCCACAAGCCCAGTGAAAACTTCACCCCCTGAGGACGTCTATATGGGAGGTGCATGACTGCCTCACCTGAAGTTCCACAAGCCCAGTGAAAACTTTACCCCCTGAGGACGTCTATATGGGAGGTGCATGACCGCCTCACCTGAAGTTCCACAAGCCCAGTGAAAACTTTACCCCCTGAGGACGTCTATATGGGAGGTGCATGACTGCCTCACCTGAAGTTCCACAAGCCCAGTGAAAACTTTACCCCCTGAGGACGTCTATATGGGAGGTGCATGACTGCCTCACCTGAAGTTCCACAAGCCCAGTGAAAACTTTACCCCCTGAGGACGTCTATATGGGAGGTGCATGACCGCCTCACCTGAAGTTCCACAAGCCCAGTGAAAACTTCACCCCCTGAGGACGTCTATATGGGAGGTGCATGACTGCCTCACCTGAAGTTCCACAAGCCCAGTGAAAACTTTACCCCCTGAGGACGTCTATATGGGAGGTGCATGACTGCCTCACCTGAAGTTCCACAAGCCCAGTGAAAACTTTACCCCCTGAGGACGTCTATATGGGAGGTGCATGACTGCCTCACCTGAAGTTCCACAAGCCCAGTGAAAACTTTACCCCCTGAGGACGTCTATATGGGAGGTGCATGACCGCCTCACCTGAAGTTCCACAAGCCCAGTGAAAACTTCACCCCCTGAGGACGTCTATATGGGAGGTGCATGACTGCCTCACCTGAAGTTCCACAAGCCCAGTGAAAACTTTACCCCCTGAGGACGTCTATATGGGAGGTGCATGACTGCCTCACCTGAAGTTCCACAAGCCCAGTGAAAACTTTACCCCCTGAGGACGTCTATATGGGAGGTGCATGACCGCCTCACCTGAAGTTCCACAAGCCCAGTGAAAACTTTACCCCCTGAGGACGTCTATATGGGAGGTGCATGACTGCCTCACCTGAAGTTCCACAAGCCCAGTGAAAACTTTACCCCCTGAGGACGTCTATATGGGAGGTGCATGACCGCCTCACCTGAAGTTCCACAAGCCCAGTGAAAACTTCACCCCCTGAGGACGTCTATATGGGAGGTGCATGACTGCCTCACCTGAAGTTCCACAAGCCCAGTGAAAACTTTACCCCCTGAGGACGTCTATATGGGAGGTGCATGACTGCCTCACCTGAAGTTCCACAAGCCCAGTGAAAACTTTACCCCCTGAGGACGTCTATATGGGAGGTGCATGACCGCCCCACCTGAAGTTCCACAAGCCCAGTGAAAACTTTACCCCCTGAGGACGTCTATATGGGAGGTGCATGACCGCCTCACCTGAAGTTCCACAAGCCCAGTGAAAACTTTACCCCCTGAGGACGTCTATATGGGAGGTGCATGACTGCCTCACCTGAAGTTCCACATGCCCAGTGAAAACTTTACCCCCTGAGGACGTCTATATGGGAGGTGCATGACTGCCTCACCTGAAGTTCCACAAGCCCAGTGAAAACTTTACCCCCTGAGGACGTCTATATGGGAGGTGCATGACCGCCTCACCTGAAGTTCCACAAGCCCAGTGAAAACTTTACCCCCTGAGGACGTCTATATGGGAGGTGCATGACCGCCTCACCTGAAGTTCCACAAGCCCAGTGAAAACTTCACCCCCTGAGGACGTCTATATGGGAGGTGCATGACCGCCTCACCTGAAGTTCCACAAGCCCAGTGAAAACTTTACCCCCTGAGGACGTCTATATGGGAGGTGCATGACTGCCTCACCTGAAGTTCCACAAGCCCAGTGAAAACTTTACCCCCTGAGGACGTCTATATGGGAGGTGCATGACTGCCTCACCTGAAGTTCCACAAGCCCAGTGAAAACTTTACCCCCTGAGGACGTCTATATGGGAGGTGCATGACCGCCTCACCTGAAGTTCCACAAGCCCAGTGAAAACTTTACCCCCTGAGGACGTCTATATGGGAGGTACATGACTGCCTCACCTGAAGTTCCACAAGCCCAGTGAAAACTTTACCCCCTGAGGACGTCTATATGGGAGGTACATGACTGCCTCACCTGAAGTTCCACAAGCCCAGTGAAAACTTTACCCCCTGAGGACGTCTATATGGGAGGTGCATGACCGCCCCACCTGAAGTTCCACAAGCCCAGTGAAAACTTTACCCCCTGAGGACGTCTATATGGGAGGTGCATGACTGCCTCACCTGAAGTTCCACAAGCCCAGTGAAAACTTTACCCCCTGAGTACGTCTATATGGGAGGTGCATGACCGCCCCACCTGAAGTTCCACAAGCCCAGTGAAAACTTTACCCCCTGAGGACGTCTATATGGGAGGTGCATGACTGCCTCACCTGAAGTTCCACAAGCCCAGTGAAAAATTTACCCCCTGAGGACGTCTATATGGGAGGTGCATGACTGCCTCACCTGAAGTTCCACAAGCCCAGTGAAAACTTTACCCCTTGAGGACGTCTATATGGGAGGTGCATGACTGCCTCACCTGAAGTTCCACAAGCCCAGTGAAAACTTTATCCCCTGAGGACGTCTATATGGGAGGTGCATGACTGCCTCACCGGAAGTTCCACAAGCCCAGTGAAAACTTTACCCCCTGAGGACGTCTATATGGGAGGTGCATGACCGCCCCACCTGAAGTTCCACAAGCCCAGTGAAAACTTTACCCCCTGAGGACGTCTATATGGGAGGTGCATGACTGCCTCACCTGAAGTTCCACAAGCCCAGTGAAAAATTTACCCCCTGAGGACGTCTATATGGGAGGTGCATGACTGCCTCACCTGAAGTTCCACAAGCCCAGTGAAAACTTTACCCCCTGAGGACGTCTATATGGGAGGTGCATGACTGCCTCACCTGAAGTTCCACAAGCCCAGTGAAAACTTTATCCCCTGAGGACGTCTATATGGGAGGTGCATGACTGCCTCACCGGAAGTTCCACAAGCCCAGTGAAAACTTTACCCCCTGAGGACGTCTATATGGGAGGTGCATGACCGCCCCACCTGAAGTTCCACAAGCCCAGTGAAAACTTTACCCCTTGAGGACGTCTATATGGGAGGTGCATGACTGCCTCACCTGAAGTTCCACAAGCCCAGTGAAAAATTTACCCCCTGAGGACGTCTATATGGGAGGTGCATGACTGCCTCACCTGAAGTTCCACAAGCCCAGTGAAAACTTTACCCCCTGAGGACGTCTATATGGGAGGTGCATGACTGCCTCACCTGAAGTTCCACAAGCCCAGTGAAAACTTTATCCCCTGAGGACGTCTATATGGGAGGTGCATGACTGCCTCACCTGAAGTTCCACAAGCCCAGTGAAAACTTCACCCCCTGAGGACGTCTATATGGGAGGTGCATGACCGCCTCACCTGAAGTTCCACAAGCCCAGTGAAAACTTCACCCCCTGAGGACGTCTATATGGGAGGTGCATGACCGCCTCACCTGAAGTTCCACAAGCCCAGTGAAAACTTTACCCCCTGAGGACGTCTATATGGGAGGTGCATGACTGCCTCACCTGAAGTTCCACAAGCCCAGTGAAAACTTCACCCCCTGAGGACGTCTATATGGGAGGTGCATGACTGCCTCACCTGAAGTTCCACAAGCCCAGTGAAAACTTCACCCCCTGAGGACGTCTATATGGGAGGTGCATGACCGCCTTACCTGAACTTCCACAAGCCCAGTGAAAACTTTACCCCCTGAGGACGTCTATATGGGAGGTGCATGACTGCCTCACCTGAAGTTCCACAAGCCCAGTGAAAACTTTACCCCCTGAGGACGTCTATATGTGAGGTGCATGACCGCCTCACCTGAAGTTCCACAAGCCCAGTGAAAACTTTACCCCCTGAGGACGTCTATATGGGAGGTGCATGACTGCCTCACCTGAAGTTCCACAAGCCCAGTGAAAACTTTACCCCCTGAGGACGTCTATATGGGAGGTGCATGACCGCCTCACCTGAAGTTCCACAAGCCCAGTGAAAACTTTACCCCCTGAGGACGTCTATATGGGAGGTGCATGACTGCCTCACCTGAAGTTCCACAAGCCCAGTGAAAACTTTACCCCCTGAGGACGTCTATATGGGAGGTGCATGACCGCCTCACCTGAAGTTCCACAAGCCCAGTGAAAACTTCACCCCCTGAGGACGTCTATATGGGAGGTGCATGACTGCCTCACCTGAAGTTCCACAAGCCCAGTGAAAACTTCACCCCCTGAGGACGTCTATATGGGAGGTGCATGACTGCCTCACCTGAAGTTCCACAAGCCCAGTGAAAACTTTACCCCCTGAGGACGTCTATATGGGAGGTGCATGACCGCCTCACCTGAAGTTCCACAAGCCCAGTGAAAACTTTACCCCCTGAGGACGTCTATATGGGAGGTGCATGACCGCCTCACCTGAAGTTCCACAAGCCCAGTGAAAACTTTACCCCCTGAGGACGTCTATATGGGAGGTGCATGACTGCCTCACCTGAAGTTCCACAAGCCCAGTGAAAACTTCACCCCCTGAGGACGTCTATATGGGAGGTGCATGACCGCCTCACCTGAAGTTCCACAAGCCCAGTGAAAACTTTACCCCCTGAGGACGTCTATATGGGAGGTGCATGACCGCCTCACCTGAAGTTCCACAAGCCCAGTGAAAACTTTACCCCCTGAGGACGTCTATATGGGAGGTGCATGACTGCCTCACCTGAAGTTCCACAAGCCCAGTGAAAACTTCACCCCCTGAGGACGTCTATATGGGAGGTGCATGACCGCCTCACCTGAAGTTCCACATGCCCAGTGAAAACTTTACCCCCTGAGGACGTCTATATGGGAGGTGCATGACTGCCTCACCTGAAGTTCCACAAGCCCAGTGAAAACTTCACCCCCTGAGGACGTCTATATGGGAGGTGCATGACCGCCTCACCTGAAGTTGCACAAGCCCAGTGAAAACTTTACCCCCTGAGGACGTCTATATGGGAGGTGCATGACCGCCTCACCTGAAGTTCCACAAGCCCAGTGAAAACTTTACCCCCTGAGGACGTCTATATGGGAGGTGCATGACTGCCTCACCTGAAGTTCCACAAGCCCAGTGAAAACTTCACCCCCTGAGGACGTCTATATGGGAGGTGCATGACCGCCTCACCTGAAGTTCCACAAGCCCAGTGAAAACTTTACCCCCTGAGGACGTCTATATGGGAGGTGCATGACTGCCTCACCTGAAGTTCCACAAGCCCAGTGAAAACTTTACCCCCTGAGGACGTCTATATGGGAGGTGCATGACTGCCTCACCTGAAGTTCCACATGCCCAGTGAAAACTTCACCCCCTGAGGACGTCTATATGGGAGGTGCATGACCGCCTCACCTGAAGTTCCACAAGCCCAGTGAAAACTTTACCCCCTGAGGACGTCTATATGGGAGGTGCATGACCGCCTCACCTGAAGTTCCACAAGCCCAGTGAAAACTTCACCCCCTGAGGACGTCTATATGGGAGGTGCATGACCGCCTCACCTGAAGTTCCACAAGCCCAGTGAAAACTTTACCCCCTGAGGACGTCTATATGGGAGGTGCATGACCGCCTCACCTGAAGTTCCACAAGCCCAGTGAAAACTTCACCCCCTGAGGACGTCTATATGGGAGGTGCATGACCGCCTCACCTGAAGTTCCACAAGCCCAGTGAAAACTTTACCCCCTGAGGACGTCTATATGGGAGGTGCATGACCGCCTCACCTGAAGTTCCACAAGCCCAGTGAAAACTTTACCCCCTGAGGACGTCTACATGGGAGGTGCATGACTGCCTCACCTGAAGTTCCACAAGCCCAGTGAAAACTTTACCCCCTGAGGACGTCTATATGGGAGGTGCATGACCGCCTCACCTGAAGTTCCACAAGCCCAGTGAAAACTTTACCCCCTGAGGACGTCTATATGGGAGGTGCATGACCGCCTCACCTGAAGTTCCACAAGCCCAGTGAAAACTTCACCCCCTGAGGACGTCTATATGGGAGGTGCATGACCGCCTCACCTGAAGTTCCACAAGCCCAGTGAAAACTTTACCCCCTGAGGACGTCTATATGGGAGGTGCATGACCGCCTCACCTGAAGTTCCACAAGCCCAGTGAAAACTTCACCCCCTGAGGACGTCTATATGGGAGGTGCATGACCGCCTCACCTGAAGTTCCACAAGCCCAGTGAAAACTTCACCCCCTGAGGACGTCTATATGGGAGGTGCATGACCGCCTCACCTGAAGTTCCACAAGCCCAGTGAAAACTTCACCCCCTGAGGACGTCTATATGGGAGGTGCATGACCGCCTCACCTGAAGTTCCACAAGCCCAGTGAAAACTTTACCCCCTGAGGACGTCTATATGGGAGGTGCATGACCGCCTCACCTGAAGTTCCACAAGCCCAGTGAAAACTTTACCCCCTGAGGACGTCTATATGGGAGGTGCATGACCGCCTCACCTGAAGTTCCACAAGCCCAGTGAAAACTTCACCCCCTGAGGACGTCTATATGGGAGGTGCATGACTGCCTCACCTGAAGTTCCACAAGCCCAGTGAAAACTTTACCCCCTGAGGACGTCTATATGGGAGGTGCATGACTGCCTCACCTGAAGTTCCACAAGCCCAGTGAAAACTTTACCCCCTGAGGACGTCTATATGGGAGGTGCATGACCGCCTCACCTGAAGTTCCACAAGCCCAGTGAAAACTTCACCCCCTGAGGACGTCTATATGGGAGGTGCATGACCGCCTCACCTGAAGTTCCACAAGCCCAGTGAAAACTTTACCCCCTGAGGACGTCTATATGGGAGGTGCATGACTGCCTCACCTGAAGTTTCACGAGCCCAGTGAAAACTTCACCCCCTGAGGACGTCTATATGGGAGGTGCATGACCGCCTCACCTGAAGTTCCACAAGCCCAGTGAAAACTTTACCCCCTGAGGACGTCTATATGGGAGGTGCATGACCGCCTCACCTGAAGTTCCACAAGCCCAGTGAAAACTTTACCCCCTGAGGACGTCTATATGGGAGGTGCATGACCGCCTCACCTGAAGTTCCACAAGCCCAGTGAAAACTTCACCCCCTGAGGACGTCTATATGGGAGGTGCATGACCGCCTCACCTGAAGTTCCACAAGCCCAGTGAAAACTTTACCCCCTGAGGACGTCTATATGGGAGGTGCATGACTGCCTCACCTGAAGTTCCACAAGCCCAGTGAAAACTTTACCCCCTGAGGACGTCTATATGGGAGGTGCATGACCGCCTCACCTGAAGTTCCACAAGCCCAGTGAAAACTTTACCCCCTGAGGACGTCTATATGGGAGGTGCATGACTGCCTCACCTGAAGTTTCACGAGCCCAGTGAAAACTTTACCCCCTGAGGACGTCTATATGGGAGGTGCATGACCGCCTCACCTGAAGTTCCACAAGCCCAGTGAAAACTTTACCCCCTGAGGACGTCTATATGGGAGGTGCATGACTGCCTCACCTGAAGTTTCACGAGCCCAGTGAAAACTTCACCCCCTGAGAGTGAACCAACTTCTGTCTGGTACACAACACTGTGCTCTGAACCAACTTCATGGTTCGGAAGTAAAGTAGTCGATGAATGGAACAGTCTACCTGGTAGGATCACTGAAGCTAAAAGCATCGGGTAGCTTCAAATATAGTTTAGATATATACACGAGTGAGAGGGGTTGGATTTGAGTGAACTTGCACTTGAGTTAATAAGGTTTTCAAATCTTATTCCTTGGGTAACACTGATAATGGGTTGGGCGAATATTTTTTAGTGG
Organism: Cherax quadricarinatus; assembly: GCF_038502225.1. Lineage (NCBI taxonomy): Eukaryota > Metazoa > Arthropoda > Malacostraca > Decapoda > Parastacidae > Cherax > Cherax quadricarinatus. Next base: position 16,970,701 of record NC_091295.1, read on the forward strand.
GTTTGGGTTTGACAAGGCCCTGCCTAGTATGGGCCAGTAGTACTGCTGCTCTTAACCTCAACCTTGAAGAGGCGACGACTCACGGCCAACACTGGTAACAAGTCCATCATCTGAATGCTAATGAATATAACCTTTAAGGAAAGCGCATGCCAATAACAGAGTCAGGGAGTCATAGTATAAAGAGATTTCTGTTTCTTCTCGTCTTTGGAAGAGCTGTCAATAACATATATCCCAAAGACTCCTCATCAGTACACATTGTTCCTAGCTTATAGTTTCAGTTAGCATAGTCATGATCTGCATAAAAATTCCTTGAACAAAGGTTGCTACAAATGGATTGCCAAAGAATGAACCAGAGGTCCAATCTACGAAGCTAGAATTTAAATTCCTTTATCACGTGTTAAAGAATTGTTGGAAATACTTCTTGAAATTGTGACTAATGACGTTATTCGGCAGCTGTAATTTTTACACATGCAAAATGACGTCTTATTGAGGGAGTCAGGCCTCCAGGAGTGGTGCTGAGGGAGTTAGACGTCCAGGGGTGTTGCTGAGTTAGACGTCCAGGCGTGTTGCTGAGGGAGTTAGACGTCCAGGAGTGTTGCTGAGGGGGTTAGACGTCCAGGAGTGTTGCTGAGGGAGTTAGACGTCCAGGAGTATTGCTGAGGGAGTTAGACGTCCAGGAGTGTTGCTGAGGGAGTTAGACGTCCAGGAGTATTGCTGAGGGAGTTAGACGTCCAGGAGTGTTGCTGAGGGAGTTAGACGTCCAGGAGTATTGCTGAGGGAGTTAGACGTCCAGGAGTGTTGCTGAGGGGGTTAGACGTCCAGGAGTATTGCTGAGGGAGTTAGACGTCCAGAAATGTTGGTGAGGGAGTTAGGCGTCCAGGAGTGTTGCTGAGGGAGTTAGACGTCCAGGAGTCCAAGAAGCACAGGGAGCAAGACTCTGAACACAGACC